>NC_084915.1:15070962-15370962 GCF_949316345.1 Pungitius pungitius
GGTCAAGGTACGTGAGGAGGGTTGTGAGTGCATTCTGCTGCGAGCCTCCAACCAGCCACGGCAAAACAACCGCGTGCACATCAAATGTCCTCCATTTGACAGGTGGGATTGATGGGGACTCAAAGTTGATGTTATCGGGATTGCCAGCAGCTGAGTTTCTGAGGTTGTGTGTTTTGTTGTGTTTCCTCCAGAACGGTCAGCTGCAGCAGAGATTGGATAATGTCCACAGAGACTTCATTGTCTTCAACAGAGAAAAGTAAGGGACCTGCATTACCTGCAAAACAACGTCTCGACGGCAGTTGCAGCCAGGCCTAGATCTTAGTTTAAAAAAATAACATTAATAAATAATAAAACATGCAATTTGAAATATCTGTTAAAATGGCTTTGGCTATTACAAGTCTAAAATATCCTATTTTCGGAGCCGTCAGAGGCTAAAGGCAATCATTAATGTGTCCATTTACTCAACAGATCAAAGAGAGCGGTGGACTCGGTCTCCTCTGAGCTGTCCACGAGCGAGAAGAACAAGGCGATAGAAGATGGCCAGAACAACAACGTCGAGCCGGCTGCATACCTATCAGGATAGCTCCCGTGACCCCCCCAAAAACCTAATCCCCTGCCACTTGCACCTGCCCACAGCTTGTAGATCAGCAGTTTACACAACCACGCATACCCTTCTATCGGCACAGGCACTCATCTCTCACGTGGCTGCAGCCCAAAAAACAACAAAAAACCACACACACACACACACACACACACACACACACGGAGATCTGCAGAACTGCGCCAGCGCAATGGACTCCTCGAGGAGAAGCCATGCCACACTGAGGCTTTTTTTTTCTTCTTCTTCTTCTTCTCGCTTTCCTGTCGCAGAGGAGCGAGGCCCTCAGCAGAGGGGTCACTCGTATCCAAACTCCTCTCCATCACTCCGGTGCTCGACGGCCCGCTCAGCCTCTAACTCCACTGGGCGGCGTGCTGAGGTGGAAACGGAGGTCACTGCCCTCCCGAAGAGAGAAAAAAAAGGAGGAGGAGGAGGAGACCATGCCACACCTGACGCGTTCAGTGGGTCAGCGTTGACTGACTCAGGGGGGGGGGGGGCTCAGCCGCGCGTTTGGTTGATTACAGTCATCTCAACACATCGACAGGTTCTCCGCTGCAACGGAAAATGGACTCGACGACACCTTCAAACCGAGAGCTTTAATGAAGGTGTAAGGAGGTCTTTCATTTTAAGAACACAACCACAGATTCCTCTCAGATAGAACACGGAGAGCTGAACTGTAGGCTTGAGCGTGAATGGCTTTTTATTATAGCAGCAGATCCATGGTGGTAGTGGTCATTATGCTTAGCTTAGCTAGTTCCGGCTAACAGAGACATTTTGTACAATGTCCACGCTGCAGACAGGCAACTGCGAGTTTTAATTTCACTTCTAAATGCTCCGAGTTACTATTGAGTCAAAACAGAATTTGAAATGCATTTGACTAAAAAAAATGTTTTTTAAGGTTAACCTTGAAAACCTTGATTCTTGACCTTGGAAGTTTTATGTAGCTGCTGAAGTGAAGCCCACAAGGTGTGGGGTAAAATAAGAACGTTACTGACCCTTTGATATAGTAATAAAGCCATGAAAATGTAGAGTTGATGGTAGGTGTTGTATGTTTTGCACTGAACCTTGCTTTGCACATGCTTCCTCATCAACTGCAGCATTTATGCACAGAGAGACTAAAAAAAATCCAAAGCTGTGAGTGAACACTGATTCCCTTAGGGATGTTTTTATAGATAAGGATTAAGCTGAGTCCCAGATTAGGTTTATTTTCAGTTACTGTATGCGTTTGAATTTGTTTTTGTCAAATCAATGTTTGTGCCCTTCTTCTTTTGTATTTAATACAAACCAATAACCAATTACATGTGCCACATGTCTATACAGTACATTTCTATTCAAAATGAGTTGCCCGCATAGAATAATACATTCTGGGAAAACGTTCTTGTGCAGATATTCAATAGTAATTGGACACATTGGGGAGAAATCTTAATATTGATTTTCACATTCCCAGTTGTTTACAAGAAAACAAATATTAAGCAAATAATCACCAGGCCAGGCATTGCCCCTTTGTTCATACGATTTCAAATGTACTTTGTCTGAAACTATATGTCCAAGAAACCACACCTGCCTCTGAGGCCTCAGAGGGATGCCTTATAACGTAGAAATGGCACACGGCTCCACCCCTCAAACTGTTCGTGTCCTTTGAGAAACCCGGAGCTTTTTCCACCATCAGTAAAGTAAATGTCATCCTATTGACCTCAATCCTATCTTCGTGCAATACAAGTCGATCCTTCAAAGTCCGTGATACTTGTTGTGATGATTCAAATAGATTTCATTCAGTTTGTTACTGTTGGCACTTTTCTATTGGAAGTTGGTACAGCTTTGTGTTGTTGTTGTTGTTGATGTTGTTGTTGTTGTTGTTGTTGTCATTGATGTAAATTTACCGATCCACAAGTGGTTCCCTGTACAGGTTGTGGGATGTAGTGGGGCAGTTTAACAGATGGAGGGACACTCAAATTGCAATTGTGTTATCTTACTTTGTGCACATATAACAGGTAGCAGATGGGTCGGGTTTATTGCGACATAAGCATCTGATGTGGACGATTCAAAAAGTCAATCTTCAAATGATTTTGACTTGACAAGTAGTATATTTACTTAGTTAATAACATTTTTCAACAAAACATCCCAACGTAAAAAAGTCTTTGAACGGGTTTGTTCCACACATGTGAAGTTCATTCCAATTAAGGTTTTGTTGTCCTTCAGTTGTCACTTTGTGTTTGTTGTATTCAAATGTGATGGAGTTGCAAACTATTAAGGTGTGCCTTAAAAAAAAATGACTTTCCTTTTCTGAACCAATCCGACACCGCGTTGTGCTTTATTTCACTTCTCGTCTTTCTGAATGACGACATTTTATTGACTAAGCATTATAAGTAAAATGGGACATGGAATGGCATCAGAAATGACAGCATTTAAGCAAAAAAATAAACGTGGAAGGATTAAAAAAAAAAAAGCTAAACTAAAACTTGCATTTGTCATATGTATTCCACTTGTGGGTTGCTCCTACTATCCTCAGCGTCATGCTGCCCCCCAACGGTGACTGACATGTAGTGCAGTTATTGACCCACACTAAGGCCGGTCTCAGTACAAACACCCAAAGAATATGTAAGGGATATGACTGCCAACCACAAGGACGCGCTTTGAACACATTTCAGAAAAATATGCCCCAGCTCCAACTTCAATGGACTGTTTATCTTCCCACAAATCAGGTCCGATTTGGCAAAAATACTTCACCCGCTATCTCTGTTTTCCAATGTGTCCCAGCGCTCTCCCTGATAACGCGCCCTCAGCAGCAGAGATGCTTTTGTGATGATGCTGATATGCTCTCACCCCCCCCCACACACACACACACACACACAGTTGACGGATGTGTGTCCACCCGAGGTCATCTAGAAGGCACGGCCCCCTTCTCTCAGCTCAAGCAGCACGTCTCCACATCACTGGGAGACATGAGGGGGATTTCCAATGCTTCTCCAATATTATATGTGGAAACCCTCACGAATAAAAAAAAACATTTTGTCCCACGAGTGTTCAAAAAGATGTTGTTATCTGCTCTCTGTCTCACTCACACATACCTATACCTACTAACACAAACAAGCACTGCACACACCTCCTCAGTTTGCTGGCTCATCTCTTGCTCCAAACCTATTCTGCATTTTACGATCGCCCCCT
Organism: Pungitius pungitius; assembly: GCF_949316345.1. Taxonomy (NCBI): domain Eukaryota; kingdom Metazoa; phylum Chordata; class Actinopteri; order Perciformes; family Gasterosteidae; genus Pungitius; species Pungitius pungitius. The sequence continues at coordinate 15,074,726 of NC_084915.1, forward strand.
CGGCCACTCGGCCTGATTGCTATGATGTCATTGGACTTTTACTCACCACCAAACAATGCACGAGGGACCTTGCTGCAGTGTTGGTCCGCACAGCAAGGCTGAGTGTGTGTAAGTACGACAACCACAGGGAACGCGCAGGGACTACTTCCGTCATCCCATTAGCTCGACCATACAGTGAGTGACATCAGTGTGATTTATTATTTTCCAGATGAGCACTCCCCTTACCAACCAGCTTCATTGGCGTCCGTGATGGGCCCGGAGAAAGGATGCAGGGAACCGCCCTAATGAGATGGGACTTATCTTTACGGCCTGCTGGCCTGTTGACATTCACCCAAACAGCTATTTGTGTGCGTGCCCATTCGTGCGTGGTGCATTGATAGCTTCATAGCTTTGTTAAATCCTCTCTGCAATTTCTTTTTTAAAGGTTTTCTTCTTTTACCATTGCTCCCTGCAATATTGGCAACGCAAGCTACTAGATGACGAGGTAGTCTAAACCTCTAGCACTAGAAAATGTAATGTTAGTCTATGGTCAGAATTCACCTTCAAGTTGAACTGCTCCTGAGACATTTGATCGTAGGTTTTCTTCTGCGCAGTGTTGCTCTGTGCAGCTCCTAGTGGCCACGTGGGGGATTGCATCAGAAGTGGAGCATGCTATAGTTAAGCGGGGGGGGGGGGGGGGGGGGGGGGGGGGGGGGGAGGAGGGAGGGGGGGGGGGGGGATCATGGCAGATCATGGACTATAAAAGGAAATATATAATCCCAATAAAGTGGACACTTAAGTCAAATACACAGCCGGCAATAATGTGGCAATAGATAGTATATAGTGGGTTTTTCTTTAGCAATTCTGGTTTATTGAGAAACGAGTACTAGTGTGTTTATTACAAAGTAAAAAGACACTCAAAGTGTAAAGCTCATCTGCCTGGATGTGTTGAAAATAAAAGAGTTTAAAATAAATTGACATGGCTGCTTCTGCAAGAATAATTAGTACAAATTAAAAAAATAATGTATCCTTTTTTGTAAATCAAAAATGTGAATGTAATGCTAATATAAAAAATGTGCATCATCATCCATCATTGCCCATTAGCGAGATCGACTTTTACACTCACTGTAAGCTTACTATTCTTTCTCCTAATTAAGACCATAATAAGAAAAAATAAGATAAAAGATAAATCAACAAGTCAAGTCAGTTGCAACTCATGTTTATTCAGGAAACAAATCATACCTCCACAACACACCTTATTTTTTACCTGCCATCTCTGGGTTTTGACAAAACAGTAAAAAAGAAACAGCATAAAAACAATAACAAAAGGTTGTAAAACTAACATAAATACAGCATTCGTGCCTGCCTCAGACTGCCCCACCGCTTCCAAATAAAAACGCCATCTCCTCCCCCCCCTCAGTGGAACAGCAACCAAATAAAAGCTTCCCTGACTGCAACGCAATCCTCAGCAAACAGCAGAGACACATAAAGAGCTCTAAACTCCCCTCCAAACAATCAGGTCCATGGGGCTTCATGTAAACTAACGTGGGCCCCGTGGCTGCGTTCAAGGCTGTTGAATTAGTGCCGGTCAGAATTTCATTGGAGGCCCGTGAGGGGATTACAAGGGAACGATGGTCTTCCTCTCGTGTTAAAAACAAGAGCCCAGTAAATCAGTGATGAAAAAGTAAAGCAAGAGGTGAAGTGCTGTTATCTGAAAGCAGGTGTTAGTCGCTTATTCATTTAATTGCATCTGGTTTTCTTCATTGCCCTCAATTCTAAAGCTCGTCATTGAAAGTTATAGCTGAGCTTCGAGGGACTGTATTCTTTTACTTCTTGTGAAAGTTTTTTTTTATTTTATTTTTTTAATCTTTTTTTTCCTTATCTTGTTTTCGAGATGGTTTCAGGATGACAAGAGCAGCCAATAAGCTAGAAGCAAATGCAAAGGACGGTTTCTCACCACGTTCATTACGGCCATGATGGAGTGCAGGCAATGAAAACAAGACTTTCGGAGATGGAGAATGCTGAAAACCCTCTCTGTTCATGTGGCGGTCTTCCATTATAAACATCAACAATTATTCAATCGATACAACACGGGGATGGTATTTATCAAGCATCTCAGAGGAGAGGGGTGTTTAAAGGATCATGGATCCCGTCCCCCACGTCGTTTTGTGGCCCATGCAGCTCCATGACCAACAGCGCTCCTGCTCTGAGATTTGATAAATACCTTTCACTTGGTCCAGTAAACCCAAACAGATTGCGACAAACATCATTCACGAAGCTACATTACATCTACCGTATGTACAATGCCATCTAGAGCTAATCAATGGTACTGCACGACCAAACATGGCTAATGTGGGACCTAGTGTTGCTGACTATGGAGAAAGCAGGCTACTGGAGAAGGGAGTGACATTGACAGTCAAACAGGGGTGAAAGAACCGTAGCATCATTCTGAGAAAGGCAGTATCCATTTTCCTTTGAGAGCTGAGTTTGTTTGAATTTGGGGGAATTCAATGTTTTAGCGGGTGTAGTTTCCCCAGTTTTTTACTGTAGGGAGGTATCTTCTATGCTAAGAAGAAGTGAAGCTAAAGACCGGTCATGTGTATTGTGCTTTGGTGGTACCTTTTATGGTGGCAATCATTAACCACTTTAATACAAACTCCCCAGGAAAAAGAGATGCTTTTCTCATGTGATCCAGGTGTAGCGTTGTGACAGGTAAGGCCTGAGGATTCAGTGTTTTTTTTTTTTTTTGCTCTTTTAACTAATCATGGTCCTCTGCATCTGCTCCTCCCTCCCACCCTCAATCCTGCACTCTGGCTGCTGTCTGCTTTCTGGACGCATGCCCTCGTCAGCCCTGCTGTTTAACTGAGGGATGTGATGTTGGAGCGACCGCCAGGGGGCACCACGATACGCCGGCCAGCGGGCCTGATGGGGATGTCGTCTGGGGTGATGGGGGGACCTGCAACGAGAGCAGAGGAGGGTAAAGATAAAGCGGGTCACTTGGAAAAGGGGCGAAGAGCTCGCAAAGCAGTTCGGGGATAACGGAACAATTACAACAAAAAAAGGGCAGAAAATGAAAAGCTGGGATTTTTTTTTTTTTAATTTAAGGATATTAGACAAACAGAAAATAATGCTACAGTATGATTTCAAATGTTAAAAGACACTTTTCTAATACTGCTCTCCATTAACTCGTATTAATGTCCCCCACCTGCATGCTAATCGGGTTAATGTGTGCACATGTGAGCTGAGTGCCACTGACACATTATCAGAAGAAGCTTCAGTTTGAGGCACACTGTTTCCGAGGGATGAGCCAAGACCTCTGCTGCAACAAATTAACGGCCAGCACATAAAATGGAAAGTTGAATGATGTCAGCCGCGTGACACACTGTATCCAAGCAAACAATCCCCCCCCCCATCTCCTTCCAGCGGAGTAAATCAACTCCGCAGGTGGTGGCCCTGGACAAACTAAAATAGATGGACTCCTTCTGAGAGTGCATACACAAGAAAACAGACAAAGTCTGGGAGACCAAGAGCAGCCTCACTCCCCTCTAAATTCGTGTAATTAAATGTGTAAATTCTTTCCGGCGGAGGTCACCGTCGTTTTAAATCGATGAGGTATCACACATAACCTGCGCTTGTTGTAAACACGTGTTCCTCATTAAAACCAAACGCTAAACACTGGTCGGTTTAATAAAATGTCTTTTAAAACGCATCGACCATTTTTCAAAAAATAGAAGCAATTTCTCACATTTGTTCAAATCAAGGGCCAATCCATCACCATCCATGCGGGCATAACAGGACTGTCACTCAGCACCTCGGCACCATGGAACAGATGTGGATGCATAACTCTAACATAAGACTAATGCTCAATAGACCAATGCACAGACGCCTTGGACTGGAATCTCGTAAGCTGTACGTTTTTGGGCTTTGAGCCAAAATTCAAATCTGGCGTGACCCACTGCAGCGTAACTGCGGAAAACACTTCATGTAAAACGGGCCGTAGCTGGAGGTCACGGCGTTTTAAAGGGCAATAACAAGAGGGGGAGGCGTGAGATAGTGTAAGGGAGTAATTCAGTGGGCAAAAGAAATATGAGATTCATTTGAGCAATTACACAGAATGACTCAGTTGGGAATTAAAATGTTGAGTGTTGCAAAAAACATAACCACAATTTTCTTAGTACAATGTGTATTATTCAGAACTTCACCAAAATACTGCGCTTTAATTTGGTTGTCGTGAACGCCTCATTCAGAGAGTCTACAAAAAAACAAACAAACTGTTGTCCCCCACAGAACCGAGGTTGGAGCCCAGTCGAGACAAGGGCCCCGACCGTTTGCATCCGTCGGTACACACCAGAGCACAATCAGATGAGGGGGAGGGGGGGGGGGGGGGGGTAGTAAGAAGCTGGGGCTCACCGCATTGTGCAGGGTTACCTGCTAGACTAAATCCAGACTGGTGCAGGTTCCTGACGGGCTGCTTGGTGGGGGAGGTGCGCGCCGAGGCCGACGGGGTCCCGCCGCGGGACAGGGAGAACTCGGACACGGGGCCGTCGTACATCCCCCTGGGCACCGCCCTCAGGACCGCCAGCTGCGGGACAGAGACGGGCGGTGTGACGCGGCAGAAGAAAACGGCAGCAAAGACGATTTTATGTTACCAAGTGCACACCTGTTTTTGCATCACACGTTTCTTTGTGTCTTGAATTATTTACGCATTTTTCAGAGCGGTGTCACTCCCAGATTCACACACAAACATAGACACAAATAAACTATTTTACAGACCAAGGCAGAAAGGGCGGTATGTTGCACATTGACTGTCAGTCTTTATGTCAGTGACTCAGAGGACTCGTTGAAAAGAGACATCTGTGAACAAAGACAGCCCCCACCAAGATAAACAGCGCACTGTTACTACGGCTACACGTTCTCGTTCACAAGCCAGCTGCAGATTGTTGGACCATGAGACTTTTGGCCCACGAGATACGGAGGCACGGAAGAGAACGGTAGGGGTTTAAATAGCTACAAATAAAACGGTTGAATGAGGTTAACTCATTACTGAAAGAGAAGAAGAAAAGGACGTATGTGGTAGGTCTCTCTGGAAAGAGGATGTCAGGCTTGATGTATTTGACCTCTTCCCTCCATCCTCCCCGCCCTGTTTTCTCCACAACATCGTAACTCCTGCACCTCCACCTTGGCTTATTTTTTTTGCCTGATCTTCTCCCCCCCCCCCCCCCCCCCCCTTTATTTCTTTCAGAGATGACATTCACGCCGTGTAAGACGGGCCCGGGCCGTGTGTGAGCAGTGGTCTGGGCCCGAGTAGAACCGGCGTTTACCTGCTTCCTGGCTTTAATGCGCTTGTAGGCAAAGTCGGGGAAGGGAGAGCAGGGAATGAAGCGGCCCACGCCGGAGAGGACGTGCATGTTCCCGTCTTCCAGAACAATCTTCCCCTGGCAGACGACCACCTGTGGGGCGCCGCGCAGCTCCATGCCCTCAAAGACGTTGTACTCGGCGGCCTAAATGAGAAGGGAGCATAAAATACTGTAGGGTGAATGCAGCAGTACTACTGTGCAAAACAAATACACAATGTGTGAATTTACTGTTTTGGAAAGAGAGAAGGAGTGATGAGGCAAAAACTAGAAGAGCACATACATTGACGCACACATGCACAGAAGAATAATCATAGTCTCTAAAAAGAGCAAGCCAGACCTTAAAAATGCATCTCATGAGTCATATCCCAACAAAAGTTGTATTTATAGACAGTTTATTACAGCAACAGCAAAGAAAAAGTTTTGGTTGATTGAGTAATTGATTTTTCATTTAAATTGGACCAATCTAATTTCATTTTGAGAGACATGAAATGAAACATGCTGCAACCTCCCTCTAGAGGACGGACGAAGGGATGGAGGAGATGGAGCTGTGAGAGGTGATGTAGAGACAGGAAGTGGAGGCGTTAAAGCCTCTTCCCACCCCACCCCCCCCCCCCTCCCTTTATCATTCATCACCATGTTTCTTACACTTGTCTGTTTGGCATGTACGGGCAGCTGCCATCATCCAGCTGGTGTTTCATTCTCCTTCCCTTCCCTTCACCCTCTTCCTTGTTCCCTCTTTCCAGTTGTCTGCCTCCTTCATTCATTCATCCCTGCTGTTTTCCTCTTGTCTTTCTCCCCGATGCACATTCTCGCTTGTTTTTTTACGTGGTGACGACTTTCTTTTCTCTACATGTTTTGGACCTCCCCTGATTCCATTGTTTCTTGTTTCCTCTGCACACGGTCATGTTTTCTGCAGCCGTCCAAGTTCAGGCCTGGACAGGACGTAGCTAAGACTTACCGCGTGCCAAGCATGATGTCATGACTGAGTGCCGTGTGTGTGTGTGTGTGTGTGTGTGTGTGTGTGTGTGTGTGTGTGTGTGTGTGTGCGTTGCTGCCTGTTCTTGTTCATGTGTCACAAAATCCGTGTGTGTTTTTTTGTGTTGACAACGACGACCAGTCCACACCAGATGTGGGCTTTCTCATGACAAACCCTACTGGGAAAGCCTCCACCAACCCGGTGAACAGGGTCGCTCCCCTGGCTGGCCTGTCAAGACTTTCCATTAAGGTAGATTCATTGGAACTGGGAGCTGCTCTTCTGTCTTCTCTTGAGTAAAAACCCTGAGGGTGTACTTCACCTCTGGAGAGAGAGAGAGAGTCCAGTTCCCTCTCTCTCTCTCTCTCTCTCTCTCTCTCTCTTTTTTCCATTCCACCATTTGGAGATGGATGAAATGTTCCGTCTGTCCTACTGAACAGCTGCCAGTTAGGTCTTTAAAGCGAGGCAAATTCAAATCTCCAGTCTTAGCTTCGTCATCGCGCAAAGCCACTCACTCGTGTCCTTTCCTCATTGGTGTAATTTGCAGGTCCATGCGAGGTCAGCAAAGCCTTCATTTCCCGTGGAAAGACTTCCTCTGCAGCCCGAGGAGGTCTCTCTGGGATCTTCTAATTTCTAGGTCTAACGGTAGAACCCTCATTATGTAAATGTGTCCTTGTCCGGAAATTCTGCATAATACAGCTTCACATCTTTCTAACACAGCATAACTTGTCTTTTCGGAGGACAGTGACGGGGCCGTCACGCCACACTACCAGCTATGAACCGGTCTGGCCCATATAGGTCACATGTCTCGCGACCACAGCTGTTTTCTACCCACGAGACAAGTGGTCAGGCCATGATGCTCCAAACCTCTGAGGTTTGTGGAAGTATTTGAAAAGAAACGTCGTACTGCTGCGTAAGCTCGTGCAATCAATGGCATCCTTTAAACCCACTATGGTTGTCCAATCATGACAAATATGTGGTAAAGCCAATATCATGTGTAGTAAAGGAAATAACCCCTTCATTATTCCGCTCATAGCTTTGTTGTTGATTAAGTATAATTGGAGTGTTAAGGACAACGCTTGCAGCACTGAGATAAAGTCTGAAATATTTGGATAAACTTTTCCACATCCCATATTTTACCTGAAGATACATTTGGTCATTGCTAAGATTTTGTATGGAGATAGAGAGGCTCGACTTAATAGAGAGAGAGCTGGTCATGTGGTAAGTACAGCATGAGATTGTTATTAGTAGTGAACATCCACTGAGACTTCATTTCCGTTCAGAGGAACTGAGAAATCTCTGGAAACTATTCAAAAATGTGCTCTCTCTCTCTCTCTCTCTCTCTCTCTCTCTGTCTCTCTGTCTCTCGCTCTCTTTTTTTCTCTGTATTTTACACACACATACAGACACAAACACACACACACACAAACACAGACACACACACAGACTCCACAGATGTGGACACTTTACTCTTATCTCATTTTCTGCTTTATTCTTTCATTAAATATAAAAACCCTTTTAACTGCATTTTTTTTTATTTCTCAACTTTTTTCCCATATGTCTCATAGTGATTTTTTCACCTTGGCCTCTATGTAAAGCCACTCCCAAATGGGTGGATGCCATCAGGGTTACCGCGACAACAACAAGTCCCCTCATTGACGGAGCACTCCCTTCTACATTTACGCACTCAGACTCAAGTTAGCCCGACTCAAGTGAGCCCGACTCACGTGAGCCGCGCACTTACCGAGTTGTGTGTCTTGGCAGTGATGGTGCGGATGGAGTCTGTGTCCCAGATGACCAGGTCGGCATCAGAGCCCACTGCGATCCGACCCTTACGTGGGTACAGGTTCAGGATCTTGGCTGCGTTGGTGCTGGTGACGGCCACAAACATGTTCTCGTCCATCTTTCCTGTGGTCTGCGAGTCACAAAAAACGAGGAAGGGTAATGGTCAAAAAATATGGAACGATTTTTTTTTTTGCACCGAAAACGAGATGGATTGCCTTCATGGGTACACGTCGCTGCGGGTGGATTACATGTCGATGACATTCCTCTTTTCGGGTTGAGGGATTACTATCTTCACTTACCCTGGGCAATTTGCCTAATGAGGCTAACTGAAAAGTTGAGGATGCAACAGCGACTTTACTTCTTAATCTTGAGCGTTGTTCAGTGGATTGTTAACGGAACCGTGTCCGAAGCGGTGTCCATCTTCCACTGAAGCAACGCATGAGCGATTCGCTTCACATCCTCATTTCCCGACCGGAACCTGACCCAGTGGACTGCACCGGTCTGGGCCCGGGACCGATTGCTGGTTAATTATTGAGAATAATTAATGATGTTCACGGAGCGTTTTCCCAACAGCAGTAGAGCGGGATTACTGCTACTCCAATTATTACTGCAATTGAGCCAATCGAATCGATTGTTTACCGTGCAGAGACAGTTTGCTTTGCCCCCCCCCCACCCCCACCCCCCCAGTAGGGAGAATAAAGACTGAACACCTGGTTGTCTCGAAGTGTGTTTTCCTCAAAACCACTTTACGTCTAAATATTGTATCTTAATCTGTCAGGATTTAAATTTGAAAACGTATTACATTTTCCTGTGGCTTGTGCATGGAGCTGTCATCAAGGAGGCGGCTAGCTTAGCTTAGCATGGAAATGCAGAAATGGCTAAATACCCTAAAACATACAGCTGCCAGGACTGCAGGAAGCTTAATTGCGACTAAGTATGGGTGTGGGCTCGGACTTTAAGTAAATACCCAAAGGAAATAGATTTGGTTTAATAAAAGCCAGCCCACATTTTATAGGCAGCACAGCTGTCTACAGCGAAATGCTGTGTGTCTGTCAGCAGAACGCCGATGTAGTGATAACAAGAGAGAGAGAGAGAGAAGGAAGGGAGACAAATTAGGCCAGAGTGAAGGAAAAAGGGTGAAGGAAAGGACAGATGTGGAGATATGAAAGGAAATGGGAAAGTAACGCAGAGACAGTTACAACGAGACTTGAGAGAGTAATAACCAGGGAGAATAATGCCGGAGGAAATAGTGAAAGACAAATAGAAGGAAGGAGACAGAGAACGGGAGCCAAATATGAGTTTTAATCTTTTGCAAATGTTTGATGTTTGCTTGACGTCGGGTTGAAAGAGAACATACAGGATATGCTGAATAAAGTCCATCCGTTTTTTAGTTCACAACGACATGCCGGGAGAGAAAGGATTTAGGTGCACAGTAGAACAGTAGGTGTGCAAAGTAAAATATTTAAATGAATATAAATCTGCAAGTTGTTTTCATAGAAGTTGTAACTCTCAAGACGATAAATGTGCTCCTTTGTACAGTTTTTTATTTCTTTCGCTTACATTTTTGCCCTGTCAAACTGAAGCAGACCCAATAGACCAAAACCATCAATTTTATTCTGATTAGTCACACAGGATAAGTGTTGCTAAAGCGCCCTTAAAGCCAAGGTTTTTTTTTTTTTCCTTCTCCTTCTACTGAGAATTAAAAATGAAAAAACAAAACTCAAAAACGTAGTCCTCACCACAGCTTTATCCCAGATGAGGGTCATCCTCTCCTCCACTCCATTGAGACCTTCTGGGATCTGAGTGAAGTCATCCTTCCCGATGGCCTTCTGGGCCACGCTGAAGGTACAGTGAGCGCTGCCAGTCACGCTCAGGTCTCCACTGGGGGGGGACAACAGAGTTAACATTTAGATCAATGCAGATCTATTTAGAGATCCGCATGTGTGGCAGCTCATTTCTGACTTCTTTCTTCAGCTTCAAGAATCCCACCACGCCTTAACCGCAGAGGGAGAGCGTCCTCTGACGAGCAGAGGGGGGGGGGGGGGGGGGGAATTACATCAGTCATGCTTTTATTGGAGCACTGCGCTACGTAACCATGGAATCCATTTGGCGATCTATCCGACGATGAGCGAATGTACCTGGACAGCAGTGTGTTCAGGTAGTCCGGAGTGGTGGGATCCGGGCTGAGAGGAGGGGACGTTACAAAAGAAGCCGCCTTGGCCCAGTTCTTGCTCCAGTAGTGTGTCCCGTCGGTCCCCAGGCTGGCCGTGATTGGCTCCCCAAACACAACGTTTCCTAGCAAAGAAATAAAGCCCGATTAAAACAAATGTAAAAAGCGCATCGAATTGATTTATTTCGGTGGGTTTTTTATGTTTTGATTTTTAATCAAGAGCTGCGCCCTTTTGACGTTTCCCCCGCTCCATTCTCAAAAAACTGTATATTTCACATTCCATCACAGCCGGAGAGCACCTCGGTTACCCTCTGCTATTTCCTGCGGCTGTGAGGAATGGGCCGTGTGACAGCTTAAACCAAAGAAAAGACCTGAATGACAAATCTGAAAATTCCTCTAGGAATAGCCTCTTTTTTTTTGTACAGCAGAGCCGAACTGGGTGTACATCAGCAGCTTTAGGACGGAGGGTGAAATCATCTTATAAGGGCATAGAGGTGTACTGATGTCCTGCTATGTGCATTCGAAAAGTAGCCGGAAATCAGAGGGGAAGATGGCAACAGCAGAAGTAAAATATCAAATTAATATCTAAACCATATAATAGATAGTAGTCATTTATAGTCCTCAGATCTAACTTCTGGATGGATTGTTACTTGAGATACATGTGATTTGTAAGACTTTTTCAAGATGAAGCCGAAAAACACATTGTATTAAAGCAGCCGAATCCCACACAAAGTGTTCTGCACGGTGCGGATGAGTCGAAACGCCGCTCTTTTACCCTTTTTCCGGGCCTGTGAGATGATGTCAGCAGCACTCTTGCTCATGACTCGGGTCACATAGAGAGGACAGTTGGTCTGGCTGGCGATGGTGATGGCGCGGAACACCGCCTCCGCCTCCAGCTGCAGAGGGGGGGGAAAACGACATTGTAGTTGACTTTGGAAATGCATTTGCCATGGAGGAGTAAAATTTAAATATAAATAATACACATTATTGACTCATTCAGTTGCATTGGGTGCAGATCAAAGTAAATACATGAGCTACATGGTTAAGCAGTTAGAGCTAACGTGGGCCTTCGTATCTTCTTCATGTGCAAACACTAACCCGCTTATTACTGTCTACAAGCTCAACCTGGATCCAATAACCAATAAATTAAATCCAAAAAGGACACCAGACACAAAGTAAGCACTAATCCCACTTGGTCTCCGCTCAATTAAATCCTGTAACCGAGCTTTTGGTTCTTAAAACGCGCCTTAATGGCAAAGTGACAAGAGTGCTGAGCTCCGAGTGCGGCTTTCATCCACTGTTTGTCAAAGGAACGTCAGCCACAACAATCATGTGTGTCCAAAACCACTTGTGTGTAACGAGAAACAAATGTGTTTGTGTGTTGAGAGAACGTCGCTGTGGACAAAAACCACAAACTGCATTTAGAACACATGAACTTGGCTCTTTCAAAATGTGAATTAATGTAATCACTGTGTGTGTGTGTGTGTGTGTGTGTTTGTGGGCGATACCTCTTCGGGCCTGCTCAGCACGTGTCCCTCCGGTCCAGTGATCCCCATCTGCAGCATGCGGGCCTGCTCCTGTTGAACAAACACGCAGAAGGGAGGCTGCTCAGCTCGTTGGCCTGAGACTCTTTTCTAAGTGCTCACAGTGTTTGTGTGCGCCAGCGCTCCAACATGACGCTCTGTTTGTTTGTTTCCCTCCCGCCTGGGAATGATATGAGAAGCGGGTTTTTTACCACCTGGGTTGAGCCACACAAAGAAAGAGACTCTGGGAAACCCGAGAAAAAAAAAACTTGTATGGAGACACTTAGGCAATAGCGTCTGTCATGTCAACATGGATGTTATATGATACTGAGCATTAAAGAAAAATGACCTTCCTTATATAGCAAATCGGTTTGTTGGTTTTGTCCTCATAAGTCATGAGGCAAAGATGCCTTGAAAAGAATCATGGATTTCTTTTGATAAACATTTAAATGTTTCACTCATGAGACATAAACTTTGTGAGGAAGAGAAGTTATTCAATTTTTCAGCACTTTTTCTGGACGACACTTTAGTTTGACGCTTTCCTCAAGCGAGCATCTGCATTACATTACACGTCATTTATCTGGCGCATTAATCCAAAGCAACTCACAAAAATGTGCATCCAGTGGTTGTGAGAGTTTTCCCTTGTCCTCCGCAAGGACCAAAACAAATACAAAAACAAATCACACACAAATCCAAACAATGTCTCTCTATCTCATGGGCCGTGAAGAAAAAATGTAGACGTGACATAACCTGGGCTTCAGGAAACCAGACTCCTTAAAAGCCCAAATTTTAAGACTGGATTGACGACGTAACAGATCCGAGGCACAGCCTACGGCTCCGACTTAATAGCGACCCTCTCAATCCACCAGCTATCACAGGTCATCACGTTCGTCTGCGTAAACCTCACCCATTGTGAGGTCCTGCAGGAGACCCACGCCGCCTCTCAGCAGGGACGGCGTGTTTAGTCTGCAGGTAGATACGACCACGACCACCGGCGTGAACTTAAATCACGCCCAAGACCAGACGGATTGCACAGTTTGCCCCCCCCGGCCGACACAAGTAGCTGAGGAAAGGGCAGCGGGCGCGCGTGTGTGTGTGTGTGTGTCTGTTTATTTGTCTTTACCTCAGCGATGATCTCGCCGTTTTCCGCGTGGACCTCGGCGATGCCCCCCCTCTCCGCCAGGAAGGAAAAAACATCATAGAGCTGGAGGAGGAAGACACAGAAGACGGCGAGAAAATTACAGCGGCGCTGTGTTTTAAAAACCTGCCTTTGAAGTTTGACCAAGAATCAGATACTCCTTTTTTTTTTTTTTTTTTAGATCCCCCTCAAACTACAGCTCACAAAGAGCCCACAATTTACATGGCGTCCACCACGACACGCTGCAATTACTGTGTGTGGTCTCCAGAAACGGTTAAACCCTTGTGGGATGACCCGCAGTTGCTGTTATGTTGCTGTGTGAGCTGCATGACATCAGTTTTTCAAGCTGGACTATTTCAAGTTGCCTCATGCGTCCAAATTAGCCTCGGCCGTGCACTGGAGGCACGAAGAGCTCTCCCCCCTTTCACACGGCCTGCACCTCCACCTCGTGCTTTTGCACTCCGCGGCTTGACTCGCGGCGTGATCTCGCTGCGCTGTGCATCGCAGGCGCCGTGTTGCACGAGGTCAGAAGGTTACGAGGTGGCTTTTCTGAAACTTAACAACAGTAAATTGGATATCTTTTGTACGAAAGTGAAGGTCAGCCTTTACTTTACTTTTTAGAGACCGTGTCAGCAGTGACTAATTTAGACTGATTGCAAATGCTGCTATTTGATTACCTCAATGAAATAATGGCATGTAAACGCTGACTTCACGCAAAGATGACGCATCACAAGCTGAGCCAGTGGTTTGATATGGGATACGTTTCCAGTCTCCTAAATGGGCCTGATTGTGGCTGTTTACACTGGCCACGACCCAATTTCTTTTTTTTTTAAAGAATGGGGGGGGTCTGTGTGAAGCTAATATTAGGGCTTCGGGAGTCTGACACATCTGACAAATCTATTGGTTCCCTACCAAACATGTAAGATAAGGAGGAATGCGGAGGCAGAATGATACTACTTCAAGTCGGTGTACCTCACTGTTGCTCATCTGGTAATAGTCCTTGTAAGCCATGTAGACCTGGAACGAGTTCACACCTGCAACAAGGAAAGACGACGCACCGAAAGAAAAAAAACGTGAGCAACGCTGCCTGAGACCTTTTCCCCCGAAAAAAGTCCAGCGGCGAGTGGACGCCGCGTTACCTTTCTCCTTGATGAGACTGTCCACCTCCTGCTTCACGCTGTCGTTCCAGTGGGTGATGTCCACGTGGAGGGAGTAGTCGCAACAGGTCTTCTCATCAGCCCACTGCCTCCACTGATCGTAGGCCTCCATCAGGCTGCACCCGGGGTCTGGGATCACGTGGTCCACTGCGGGGCGGAGGACAGACGGCACAGGGACGGGAGGGTGGATGTCAGGATCTGTCTGGTGGTGTTTCTACTTTTCAACTCGTTTGGTTTGTCTTGCATAAGCCGTCTGCCTGTGTCCCAGCTGTGCTCCGCCAGCGGGGGGCTGACCTTGTCACATTGCATTTTCAGAATCTTTGTCCTTGATCAATTTGGGGGGCATCTCAACTGAACTATTTTCAGACTTTTTTTTCTGTTGTTATATAACCCCGCTATTTCTTATTTAAATTCCAATAATTCCGAACATAAATTTATATTAACAAACAAGTAAATATTAAGCTCAAGCACCTGAAATCACAAACAAAAGACATTTAAAATATATGCTATTTTCTGTTATATTTACATCGTACACTAAACAGAGTACGTTCTTGCCTTTTTGCAGGCTCAAGGTAAATGTCTGTTTTCACTGAAATTATTAATAGACACTTAATCCTCACTATACACAACAGGATCACCCTGCACAGTTATCCTGCTTCGCATTACTCAGCTGTAATAAAATAAGACCCCCTGTCTTCATCTCATTAAATATCTGCCGATCTGCTCTTTGCACGTCAATAGCGTCGAGCTGGCAGCAACACGAGAAAACTATTACTATCTGAAGCATGTGTTTACCTTCACGCCCCCCCCCGCGACACCATCTGTTTGGAGGAGACAGATACAGTGTGCACAGTACACACAGGAAGAAACAAAACACAGCCCTACGTGTCCTCTCCCACCCATCACCCGCTGCAATCTAATCCCCCGATGAACGGACCCCATGAATAGAGCTCACTACAGTAGCAGGTCTGTTGGTGAATGCCCCCCCCCCCCCCGTTTGAACAAAGCGCCACACTGGCAGACAAGCAGCAGCGTAGCAGCCAGCTCAAAAGAACTTAATGGTATTAATGAGACCGCGGCCCGTCAGCAGCTACATGCGGCCCGCCTGCCTCCCCCCAACCCCGTGCTGTCCATAGACATGCAGACAGACACTGGAGCTGTATTCTCCCCCCATCCTCTGTCCTGATCCTACCCCCTTAAAACTCAGTCTTTTGTAGGGTCCTCTTTTGGAGGGATGCCCAAAAAACCGCCCACAACGGCATCCAATCCCCTTTTCATTTCTCCTCCTTTGTTCAGGTCTCCGCCTTCTTCTTCTGCTTCTCCTTCCCGCGTTGCCACGGTTTCTATCTCAAACTCAAACTGCGGAGCAGCCCCCCCTACACCTCTCACCGATCATGGTGGTGCCCCCGGCAAGGGCGGCCTTCGTTCCCTGAGCGAAGTCGTCCACGGTGGTGGTTCCGCGGTACGGCATCTGGAAGTGGGTGTGGATGTCGATGCCGCCGGGGATCACCATCTTCCCGTTGGCCTCGACGGTCTTCACCCCACCGGGCACGATCAGGTTGTCGCCGATCTGCCTGTGGGGGGGAGGTGGACGCTGTCACAAGTTGTCTTTTGATGTGATTGCATTTGGTAAAATATGCTAGGATCAAATTGAATCAATATGGTATCATTAGGCATCTTTCTAATACGGTTAAACCACGGAGGGGACAGAGAGAGACAGGCAGGAGCCAGTGTCTCTGTGAGTCCTGCCAGCAGGCATCTGGGTGTTTATTATGCAACACCAGGCTTCCAATGGGTACCTCTCTCTGAGCTGCCTCACTAAGGGACAAACGGGTGGGGGTGGAGGGGGACAAACGAGCCTATAATTGGAAAATCGAGTGAGAGGACAGGACAGAGAGTGACTGATTCAGGGAGACACAGAAAGAGGAATTGCTCTCACAAGAGGATCAAACCCGAGGACGAGTCCGGCTCTTAATCGCCTGAGCTCCGGCTTTGACCCAGATGGGACAACTCTTGATTCGACACAAGTGCACATACATTTGATTTAAAGCGTCCGCAGGTCCAAAAGAGTGACGCAACCTATTTTAACTTCCCTTACTGTCTCAAGGTCGTTAGAGAGAAGTGACGTAACTTTTCCTTTCACTGTTCCCTGCACGTCTTCTAAGGATTCCATTCAGAGTGCAACACATTTATAATTACTCAGACCTTATAAAGAACATTTAAGACAATTTGCTTTTTTCCATTTTATGTTTTTGTCCATTGCAACTGCATGCAATAATAAAAAAAAAACATCTTTCCTGGATATTTGAGAAACATGGACTATGTTGAACCGTAAAGATTCCTACAGGATTTTTTTCTGCATTTACTTTTATTTTACTTTTCAGTCAGACAGATCAAGATTATTTGGAAAAACTGGAGGCTCTGGAGGATAAACGTCATTCTTGCGGTGACAGGTTTTGATTGGGTGAAATATAACGATAAGAAACCACAATTGACCTGGCCGACCCATCGAATATAATCCAGATTACTTCACATGTTGAGAAAAATGTGTTAATTTCTCCAAGAATCTGCGTTCTAATAAGAAATATGCTGTTTGACATGAGGGAAGGGGAACAGATGAGCAGGTGGGGGGGGGGGGGGGTGAAGGCAAATGGATTCAAGCAATGAATAAAAGCCGAAAGGAGGACAGAGGAGGACTTACTTAATGAGGCCATCCTCCAAGTAGATATCGGCATGGAAGGACTGGTCATCATTCACGATCCTCCCTCCTTTGATCAGAAGCCTGTCGCTCTGTAGAGAAAGGGATGGGGATAAGGGCAAATGGATTTTTAGGATTTAATGCAGTGTTCTGTCCGACAAAGATCCACTTTGACTTGAAACAGTGTCAAGGAAGCATTAGAGGATGATCTACCAAGGCAGATCATTTGTGCGGCATATATAGAGCTGGACGATCGCTTTTTATTTTTCTCTCATGTTAGATCATTTTCTTCGCTTCTTTCACCCAGAGGAGACAAACAATGTCTCATACATTCATGGTGTGGAAGAGAAGGGCAATGTTTTGTCAGTCTTGTCCCGTGTAATCAGTGGACCACCCTGTGGGTTCAGCCTGTCGGCCTCCTCCGCCTCCTGGTCCTGTGCTTCAAAGTGACCCCCATTTGCAGCCACGTTTTCTTGACCTCGTTGTGATATGAGCTCAGCCAATAGGAGCGAGGACGATCTTGCGCCGCTCCTCAATGGAAAAGGAGGAGTAATTCTATTGTCAAAGTTTGCGAATTTGTCAAACATGCGTTTAACGTGTTAATGTGAAGCCTGACTCTCATTTTAAATAAAAAGCTTTACGTCTAATGTTGCTGAATGGTTCAATGAGCCTGCAGAGCTCCTTTTCCCTATTGCATCATCATCTTTGTTAACGAATATTAGGAGGTAACGTTTCAGGTAACTTAAATTCCGCTGCTTTAGAATGACTGGTCATGGTGATACCTTTTGGGGGGGTGGGGGGTGGCTGACATTTTGCTGCTGGTAGCAGAATCAAAGCTGCTTCTAAGAACTGATCATGGATTAAAATATTAACCATGTTTATCCAGCTTTCATTACGCAACGACTGTGGTTGTTGTTTTTCTCCATTTATCCCACAGACCAAACGCCAGCGCCAATAGTGCTCATTGATCATGTGACGCAGGGTATTTTTAATCCGCATGAAAAAACAACCATCCCGACAAGCTGAATGGTGCGCTAAAAAGGAACTACAGAGCGCCGCCGCCCGCCGAGACAGCCCTTCAACTGTCCATTCCGTAATATGGTCTGATCTGGGCGTTGCCGTGACGCCACACCGCCAGACAACGAATCCGCTGCTGCACCCGTTGGCATGGCAACGGACGACTGCAGGGAGGGGAGACCAGAGAGGACGGGGGGGAGACTGGGTGCATGGTTTTTTGCTGACTACCTCAGTGAACAACACGCGCGCCTGTCAAACCAGGTGGAGAGAGGGACAGAGGGGAAATGGGTGGTCGCCAAAAGGGACGCCGTGCAGGGTAGATCAAATTAAAGTCACGCAATGCTTTATATCAAGTATGTTGAATACAACAACCAAAGGATTATTTGGGGGATTCTGAAGGATGAAATGTCCCACTCTGACTTAACTACTTTAGAAAAAATAATGATAATGAATTCCCATTACAAAAGACTGCCACAGACGTCCATATTCATTCCAACACATGTGTGCAGGGAAGTGTTTCATCACCATAAAGCACCGAGGCCACAGAAAAACGGAGAATAACGCCGTTTTGTTTGCATTTCGAGGTGATACGAGCTGGATAATATCCGCTGGGCCCCACAAGCACACGTGGCGTTGATGATTTAGATGGTGATGTATTAGTGTGAAACAGAGCCCGGATCTTTCCCTGGAAACCACACCCTGTAGCAACGCATTACAACACACAGCCACACAGCGGTTGGAGCCCGGCTGAAGGAACCCGTGGCTCAGAGATCGTTTGAATAACTGTAGCATTCGTATGTGGATGAACTGGATGTCTTGGAAATACTCTGCGCCTCACACAGGTGCGAACATGTCTTGATTCTGGGATGCATTTCATTCAAGCTCACCCGGTCCTGCTGTCGTTTATTGTCACGCTTGTTTCTCACCTGTGTTTTCTTTGGAGGTCTTTTTGGAGCGATGCTCAGTAGCTGCTGTCACTAACAGAAATAGCCGCGTGCGAATGCAGGCCGAAATGCTGAAAGTAGCTAGCTGCTAAGCTAATTCATGCCGCGTAACGTGCCAGCGAATTAAAGGTCATTCGAGGTTCAAACGAGGTGTTAATGGATGAAAGTGATGTGGAAAATCGAGGACGCAGTGTATTGACACGCGTGACGATTCTTTGTGTTAAGGAGAGAATCGGACGTATTTTTTTGATTCATAATCCCGCAGTGAGGGGTGTGCCCTCATACATGTCTACTTTACTGAAGTGCTTCAGCAGGCTCTCTCTTTATCCATCTCACACGAACACACACACACATTTTCCTCTTCCAACTCTCCCTTCTGGCCTTCATTGACGATCAATATCACAAACCGGCAACTGTCAGTCAGCTGTCTTCAGCGTTCCATTTGAGTTAATGCATCTGCTAGTGCCATGCATAATGTATTCTGTGACTGTGGACTGTGTTTAATACTTGGCTTGAGTTGTTCTCAGTCAGTGCAAAATCAGATGTTAGCTGCCCAACATTTATGGATATCCAAGCTGTCAAAACACTTCATTTATTTCTGTGTTCTTTTTTTCCGCTCTTAATCTCACTTTATGAATGTAAAGGCAGTCAGAGTATTTATTCTGGCCTTTCCCAATAGAATCCATGACAAGCAGACCACAGCCTTTTCCACAGCTCGAGTCATTCAACCACCAACATTTAATAGAAGTGAAAAAATGCTGGTTTTCAAATAATGCCACTTTTGTTTATTCAATGTCTGCTAAAAGACTGTTTATTGTTTGACAACTTATCCAGGATTTAATTATATTTCTGCATTATTTTAACTGCTAAGATGAATGTTGTGTCAAATGTAGGATGTGAGCACGGACACTGGAGCCTTGCTGCTGCTTTCTTTTTTTGCCATAACGGGAATCGATTCATGTTGATTTTCTCCCGCACTTCATTCAGATTTCCTTTTGGACATTGATTTCAACCACTTGATCTCTACCTTGTGTTGAGATGTTCAGATGCAATATTCCATCCTTGTTTTACACAGCTCTGTCCAGACATCCTGCACACTGGGATTTGTGAAGATATACTTTAGAGATCCATTTAGAGATCATATGAGTGGTTTGCACTGGAAGAGGCAGCTCTCAAACCGGGACAAACCCATTGACCAGACATTAAGCAAAAAATGCTGGGGGGGGTTCTTGCTTTCTCAGAATAAGCAGCAGCAGATGATGTAGAGATACCATCTACCTACAGTATACAGTCTTTGTTTATCTAGAAGAAATTCAACCCTGGAAGTCTACAAATGATCATGCTGAACTCTTAAAGTCTGTATGCTTTGATTTAACAGCTTTTTTTGTCATCTCATCTCATAGGTTCATTCAGAGAGCCTTAACACATTTCTAATCTACTTAAAAGGTGTCCAAACTTTGATCCATCCCTTTTGTACACTGTAATTCCGCCGTGTCATAGCAGGGTAAGCACACGTGTGGTTTAATCAAATTAGTTGTGTTCCCATTTTATTTATTATTCCCAGTCGGTCCAGTGATGCACAATAAAGGACCTGGTCGACCTTAATGTAAAGCGCCCATAACGAATCTGATCCACTGTGTTTGTTAAAACACGCCAGCTGTGAAAAGATATAAAAACAAGATAGAAGAAAAAAAGTTATTCATATTCATACCATATTAATGGTTAAGCATGTTGTCATGTGCAGGGCAACGGTAATGCTCTTGATGTTGATCCTGATTTACTCTGACCTTTCAGGGTCAGTGACCATGACCTTGTTCGTCAATCACGTCACGGTTTCAGTCCCCGGTTTTTGGATTCACTGGATGAGCTGCACAATTTAATCATTGTAGTTTGTAGTGTGTGTTCAATCCCCACAAAGGAGCCAATACATTGACAATACAGACCTTGGCTGTAGGCAGCTTTAGGAGGCATCTACAGACTAGTGATGTAACAATACGTCCTTCTGGTCAATTCACCAATGAAATGGTCTGTGATTCGACACCATCACACACATCATTAAGAGGGAACTTTATTTTGAGTTTCTGAGTCATGTTGAAATAACACATAAGGAAGATTAGTGCCTTGAGCCTATTACTTGCTTATAAAAAAAAAGAAACAAACTGTGTGGTAGAAACAACACTGGAGAGTGAAATGAATAAAAAAGTTAAATGATGTTTCAGCGAAGAGCGAATGACGCGATGCTCTTAGGGCCAACATCTTAAAACACACATTGTTTGCTCCAACCATCACAAATGTTACCGACTCGTCTTCCTTTCCATTCGCCTACTTGTTTACATGTGATTGCGTGGGCGACTGTGACCTACTCTTGCCGCTGGGCACACAGCAGAGGATTTGGTTTTCCCACAAATTCGAACAGTTGGATGAGGATTAGCTCGAACACACGTCACGCAATCACAACTGAGAACAACCACCAGGGTTTATAAAAAGCTCCAAAAATATCCTCCAAGTTGCTGCAATCAAAGAAATACATTGTGTTATCAGTCTAAAAGACACCAGAATTACAGAATGTCGTCTGGGGTAAAGGATTGAAATGCATTAAAGATATCTTCTATCTAGAGCTGACAAGCTTATTTATCAAAGTGTCTCGCAACGATGTAGAGTAAAGTTTGAACAAAGTCACGTCATTCAACAACAAGGGAAAAAAAACACACAAAAAAGCCCCCGCCTTGCTGCACAGGACGCTGTAATTTTCTGTTACACAAGGCAGCGGCAGAGATCGAAAATAGACAACAGGATGTTATTCTTGAACAACTACGCTGATATGCACTGACAACTTTTTTCCACTTCCCCCAGACTGCAGGGAGAAGCTCATAAACCGGGATGCAAATTACCAGTAGCCCCCCCCACCATGCTCAATAAGCCCGGGATGTTACGGGCCTGTGAAACAGGCCGTTAGCGGAGACATCCATTAGCGGATAGGGAGACCCTTGTGTGGGTGAGAGAAAGCAGGGGGGGGGAGGCGGCCAGGGACCATGGGGAAGAGGGAAGTCATCGGGGGTGTGTCCCGCTGCTTCGGCCCTGTTGCCTAGCGCACAACAATATTTACTCTTTACCCAAAACTGCACGGGATTTTTCTTTCACATTCTGGGAGAGCTAAAAAAAAAACAAAAAAAAACAGAGAATTATCAATCTAAATAAACCGGAGGTCTTAGAAAGACTGAGTGTAATAGGCTGGAGTAATGTAACAATGTTACCATGGCAACACAAACAAAAGAGAAAACCCAATATGGATCTGATTAAGCCAAACAGGTTGAATTAGAAGGTCCCTCATCCGAGACGTCTGAGAAGTGCTCGTGCTCCGTGTGTGTGTGTGTGTCTGTGTGTGTCTGAGGTGCGCGTCAAATCACCACAGACCAAACAGCGGCTGTATTTTGCAGCCATCACAACTGTATGCCGGTCGCCATGGTGAGTCGCGCGGCAACGCCTGGGTGGCCACGGGGTATGTTGTCTGCAATCAAGCCCACTTTGCTGCAGCCGACATGGGGATAGGCACACTCTGGTGTGGTGGAGCCCAGTTTTGTGGTGCGTCAATAGGGGTGGGAGGGGGTCATGGGGAGGGGGGGGGGCGGCTTTCCCTTTCCAGGGGCCTTGTCCAAAGATGCTCATTCCAGCTGGAGTGGATTACTGATGACATGTACCAGCCTGGAACAACACTGGGGCCGCTGTGAGTGGGTACGAGTGCAGGGGAGAACCACGCCTAAATCTGACAGAGCCACTCTGGCGGCGGAGAAGACTCGCGGCAACAGCTGGATCGTAACGGGCAACCAGTGGAAATACAGAAGGAGAGCCTTTGGGTGGTGGGGCGGGGGGGGGTTCTATGTACGGCAAAATTATTATTCAAGACATCCAAGCTGTTAGTCCATTCACAGAGCGGGGAGGGGGGCTCTGTTTAAGTATATAGGCCCAGTATGTTTTATATTGTATAGTTGTAATGCTGGTTGTGTTGTTTTTTTTTTTTTACGTGAAAGCAAGAGAGCGAGCTGCCACTTTTCAAAACCACCTTGAAAACCAAGAGACTGGTGTTTCTGGCGGTTTCTCGCTCTCTCGATAAGGTCGCCAACTTTGTACCATTACAGCGTTTATGTGTTCAGGATTGCAGATGACATTTATTATTCTTGAAATGTTCAATATATCTAACCGCGTTATGGAAGGAGTTACATTTCTTTCAGCCACAGCCATTGAATTATCTGGTGTATTAAAAACAGCTTGTAGTGTGTTCGCTGCCCCCAGTGGTGGATACGGGTATTGTTTCTAACCAGTCCACCAAATTACTACGAAAAAAATATTGTTTTTGTCCATTCCTCCAGAAGGACACGTGGAAGTGTTCTCTCTTCTCTTGATCAAGGACAGCAATGAGATACGTTACTCTGCTATGAGCTGTAGGTCAGTTAACAAGTAGGTTGCAACTAACTGGAGCTCTTGGAGGAAATAAACCATTTGCAATCGCAATAGCATGGAATCTTATGGCCATCAAACTCACTCATGTTATGCATTTTTGTAGTCTGGACCTCTTGCATTAAACTATGAAGCGAGGAGACAGATCTTATCTTGGTGAGCCATTACTCACGCACACATTTTTTGGACATAACGTTTATGCTTATCAGGGTTGACACCCCAAAATTGTAAGAGAAGGTTATGGAAGAAAAGAAGAAAAGAAACACCAAACCTGTGTGGCTGGTAATTAGCATTTCCATCCTATGATGAGAAATCTGCTCTAGTAAAATGTGCTAAAAAACAAGACATCTATCTACAAGCCAAAGCTACGTCCCCCTAAAAAAAACACCCAATGGTGACACATCAGCTGAGGAGACAAAGGCCTGGTCTCCCACTGCCGAGCAACACACCCCAGACTGCAGCCTGAGCTGCAACAATGAAAACTGGAAGGCAGGCCCTTCAGACTCTCACACACAGACGGGGGGAGAGAGAGAGAGAGAGAGAGAGAGAGAGAGAGAGAGAGAGAAGCTTCTCTGCAGCAGCAGCAACACAAACCAGCATCCAGTCTGCCCCCGGATTCAACCTGCAGCCCCCGGTGCTCCGCCTGGACTCCAGACTGGAATCCTTCTCCCAACCTTGATGCAAAGACACCAGCGCCCCGCGACATGGCCAGCTCAGAACAGCTCATCACAAATGGGCGTGTTTTTCCTCCACCTCTCTTTTTTTACTTTACTGCGCCAGCCTGCAAGATGAACAGTAGCTCATGTCTGAAGTCTGAAAGGGACACATTTAAATTCTTATTCAAATGCATTATTCATTTTAAGAAATAAGGAAGGGATGCTCACGGATTGCACATGAATTCGTGCTGCTCTGCCTTCCCTTTAGTATTTTGCCAAGCCGCAGGACTGTGTAATTAGGTTATAGTATCATCAGGCCACTTTGAAGTATCTCACTAAACATATTTGAATCAAAATGGCGAGTCACTGATCAATAGCCTCCCATACAAGTGATCAGATGGGGCCGAACAAATCTCCTTATGAGAGAAAAGGGCCTAACACACGTTTGTCAAAACAATCAAAATCGTGATTTTAATCAATCAACCCGTATAGGATTGATGAGAATCTATTTATTGCTAAATGTTAATAATATGTAGGGGGGATTAAGCACATCAATGCAACATGGATAATGATACGCCACCAAACTGCATGTAACAATGAGAATTTAAAAAAAAACGTCATCATAAAGTCACATCTACACACCGCACAGGGCCAAAGTACCCACAGAAACACCACAGTGATTTGCATTCATTCATTCATTTATTTTTCATGGGCGAGCCGGCTCGGCGCGCGCATGGTGCCGCGCAACAAAGAAGATGCGGGACACCTTTAAGAAAACGCCTCATCTTCCCACCTCGCCGTCACTATGGCAGCCAGTCGTGCCATTTCATGGTGCGTATTTTTATTTTTTTTCCAGCGACTTTCAGTCCGGTCAATGCAAAGAAAAAGGCCCCCGAGTACCGAGTGTTACTGGGGGCCTCTTTCATGTCGCACATCGTAAAAAAAAAAAAAAAAATTAAAAGACAAGGCACCAGCGGGCATCAAAGTTCGCACAGCCAATGAAGCATTAATAACTCTTTTACTCACTGTGATCTTCGGGATGTTCTTTTTTCCTTGGTAAGACATGTTTTTTTCTTCGCACGATTCCACCTCTTTTTAGAGTCAAATCTTTTTTGAGCAGAAGGAGGAGGAAATAAAAAGAGACGCTATTCCCTCTCGGATGCTGCTGCAGCGGCCCTCGCCTGGATGGGAGCTTCGGGGAATGGTGGCCACTCCGTGTCAGTGCGATGCAAAGTGCCGTGCAGAGAGCTAACAGGAGCGGCTCAGCCACAGCCGGCCCCTCCCTCAAAATCGGCTCAATTGGAAGGGGAGTAATGTCGCAATCATTCCACCGGAGGGCGCAGTGGAGCAGCTGTTGCCCCCCCCCCACCCCCTCAGCCAGTTGTCTGCGTCGCTGAGCTTTTTTTTTTTTTTTTTTGCACATATAATAAAAACATATAAAACACATGCACGACATTAATCATTGTTATCAGGTGTTTGTCTTCTCTAATAAAACCACCAGTTAATCTGAGCCGTCTGGTATCGAGCAGTTTGTGGATTAATCTGCTTCTGCAAGTCACAGCCTTAGTCACTAAGGAAGTCATTTAGAAGGCTAATAATAATATATTTAGTAGAAAGTTGTGAATCATTTCTTTAAAACACTCGTTATTATGATATTTATTGTCAACATTAGGCACTGATAAATCCGTACGCAGTTCAACAACTGATCTAATATACTTTTAAGATAAGCCAATTATGTTTTAAATAAGTAAATATGCGTAACTTTTTTTAAACAGAAATGTTCTATGAAAATATGAGATTACGGTTTGTAAGAGTATAAAGGTTCACATTTAATTACCTACAGATTTTGTTTTTGTGGACACAGAGGAGGAGCAAAATGGTGTAGCAGCTGTCACCCACCACATTACACACCCCACATGTCGCCCCCCCCCCCCTCTAACACACACACACACACACACACACACACGCACGCACACCCTCTCCACATGCCCCCACCCGGCCATGTGTCTCTATTGTTTGGACTTAAAGTGGATCCCCTTTACTCCACCAGTCGTTTCCTCCACCACTCCCCTCCTCGGCACTAATGCACCCATAATGAGGTTCAGACACATACACGTGAGGGTGTGCCTGTGTGTGTGTGTGTGTGTGTGTGTGTGTGTGTGTGCACTACTACTCATTCCACACTCGTTCAGTTCATTATTTTCAAAAATGATAGTAGTGGTTTGATAATAAATAGATTTTATGTTGAAAAATCATTTACTTTGTGATTCCAATCACATTCTGAGAGCCTCATATGTTTAGGCTTCAATACAAAGTGTTTGTTGAACACGCTTTCAAAGTTTTTTGGTGTACATTAATTGTCACTGTTTTCCTCCTCCTTTTGGCCGGATGCAGACGCATCTCCTGCGCGCTAACATGTCCTTTCATGGCAGTGAAGCAGTACGGGATTACCTCAGCATTCCCGGGCCTCGCAGAATGCGTCAACAACTCACATCAAGTTCGCGGACCTGCTATCAGTGCAGGCCGCATTAACCAGCTGACACTGATAGACAGACAGGGGGGCAGACAGATCAAGGATGCAGAACAAAAAAAAAAAAACTCTGCTGGGTCATCAAAGCTTCACGGGGAGACGAAGCACCTCGGGTCGCCCCAAATGGAAGAAAAAAAACTGAAACATTCCCTTCGATACCCGGAAATCACATCGAATTATATTACTCAGGGATACTGGAGGGGGGGGGGCAGCTTTCAAATTGACTCTCTGGGTATAAAAAGGTTATGAACAGAACACACCAGCACACAAATTGCATTTGGGCAGAGGGACAAATATGCAATGATGTCCAGGGGACCTTCAGGAACGTGTAATGCAAAAGATAAGATGACCCCGATGACATCACTAGGACATCATTAGGTCTATTTTCTCAGATCAGACGGTGCCCCCCCCGAGAAGATACACGATTCATTTGGTTTACATGCTAAAAAGTCTCCTTATGGCTTCTAAACTCATCATTATGTATAAAATTCTTAGGGTTAACCTTCAACTACTGATGCTCTCTTTCTCTTCCAGAATCTTTTGGTGAATCAGAGCTCCTTGCAGTCTTACTGCAACAAAGGCGGTGCCCCCCCCCCCCCCCCCCCCCCCCATAGAAACTCCCCTGGGACTGTGGCTAACCCCTCCCCACTTTAGCCTCCATTACAGCAGATGATCGAACGAACTAATTGGTTGACCAGATGAGAGGGAACAAATAAAATATATAACCATGATAGTTATTCTTTATTACATAAAAATACACTAAATTTATTTTGTCAAATAATTAAGTAAGTGATCTAAAAAAGTAGCCACGCCCTGAAGCATTCCCTGTTTTATTCTACTTTTAATGGAACCATCATTTACCAAATGAAGATGAAACTACATTGAAGAACACTTAAAACCTGTGATTGAGATCATAAGCTCCTGTGTTGAATATTTACTGATTAAATCAAGTGAGAAGTGGGGTCCTTTTCTTTGTCGCCCCTTGCTGGCTATCAGAGAAAACGCAAGTTCAAGGCGGAACCAGCATTGGGTTCATCTTTCAGGACTGGAGAACGTCACCGGATAACTAACGTCAACACAAGCTGAATAATTCAATTATTTAACCTAATAAAATAACCACACATTGACCCAAACAACGAATAACAACAAACAGCTCCAGCATTTCTCTGTCAACTCCATTCTGCATCCTTTGAAAACGTGAACTTGGTGAACTTCAAGCTCCAAAAAGAGACACCCTTGCATCAAAAGCGGTCATATTTTCCACTTGTCATTATTTTGCGCTGAGAGGCTTACGTTAGACCAAGTTAGCATCCGGACGGGAGAGTAAGCACGTCCCGGCACTGCTGTCAGTCCGATGTCCTCAAACACTTTACAAACAAAGCCAAAAGAAGTGCACAGTCAAACTGTGTCTGTTGATTTCAGCTGAATCATCTGGTCCCTCGTGAGCTGCAGTTCAGCATCATACCCCTGGCAGTGGTGGTGGTGGTGGTGGGCAGGGGGGGGGGGGGGTATTATTATGATCAGGTGATGATGTAAGGATTCATCAGGTCTGTCACTCTTCTTTTTGCAGCTGTGATGAATCACTGTAAGAGATCTGACTAACACTTGTTGCATGTTCTGTTGATTGAATTTTTCTGCTTTGGAAAATAGTGTCAGTCTTTCGGTTTTTCTAGCAAACACTGTCTCATTTTTACATTTTTACAACATTTTTAGTAAAGTTCTTCAGTCTACAGTAAAATAATTCATGTTACAACGTGTGGTCTCATCCACTTTGCATTGGTTTCCCAAATGCATTGTGCAAGAATAAAGCCTCTTTCGGTTTAATAGGGTGAATTCAGGTATATTGGGACATCAGGTAATTTGGGACAGCATAAGGAAAAAGCATTTTACTTCTCCTGTGTGATGTCACCTACGTTATTTCATGTGATATAAGCAATGCATTAGCACCCCTTTACCGTAGCCTTTTCAGGGCAGCAGTAAGTTCTGCTAAGTATGCTTTTTCCATGTCACAAATTACCTGAGGTCCCACTACACCTGAAGTCCCCCTAAGATTTCAAAAGGTGGACGATAGAGAGATTAAAAATGTGTAATTGCAACGGTCACAACGACGACAGTAGAAACCACTGCTGTCATTCACACACGCTGCACCGGTCTGCTGCCATCCACGCCATAAGTTGCATCCTTCTCACCTCCTCATCTGCCGGGTTCCGCAACACTTCTTTGCGGCCGCCGGTCCCGATCTCCACCCGAGGGGAGACGCTCCCTCCTCCCTCGATCACGTTGTCCCTCGCCGGGCTGTGCGCGGCCGGACCGGTCTCTCGTCTGACGGTCCTCGGGGTGCGGGAGCCCCTCTGGCCGACGCTCAGGGCATCAAAGTCGATGGTCTTGCTCTCAAACGCGCCTTCGACGCTGCAAAACAAGCCGCCGCGTTTCTGCCGGGGCACCTGGTCGGCCGTGCCGGGTCGGGCGAGGTACACCGGCAGGTCGTCCCCCGCCTTGTCCCCGTTTCCCCGGCGCTCTGCCATGCTGGAGCGCTGGAAAAAAAAAGTCCCCGAGAAAGGTTAAAGTGGTGCTTAAGTGGCGTGTGCGCGTGCGTGTGTGATGCCGCGGAGAAGCCCGAGCTGCATGGGGGGGGGGGGGGGGGGGTGACTTAAGCTACGACACCGGTGCCTGGTTATGTAAGTGACCGTTAGGTATTCAAATTTAAAAAAAAAAATGTCTTCTCCTTTTTTATGTGTGCGGGATTGTCGACTATCTGCCGTTGACCCGCAGTGAAGGGCCCGCAGTGAGGGGCCCTCACATGGAGATGGGTCTGAGATCTGTCTGGTCACGTGTAACTTAGGCCTCCTTGGCTGGTTTTTAAGAAAAACTTACCTTTACTGAACTTTTAGCTGAATACAAGCTAAACTATATTGCCCCTTCTAATAGTCTGCGGCCTGATATGGAAATCAAATGATTTCCAGGTTTCAGGTGAGCACTCGGCAGGTGACGCGAGATTCCGACGTCCGGTCGGAGCTGTCCTCTTCGTCGCTGTCCCTTCAGCACCACTGAAGACGTCTGACGCGTCACCATAGCTACACCTGCTCTCTCTCTCTCTCTCTCTCTCTCTCTCTCTCTCTCTCTCTCTCTCTCTCTCTCTCTCTCTCTCTCTCTCTCTCTCTCTCTCTCTCCCTCCCTCTCTCCCTCCCGCTCACACCCATCGGTCACAGGCGGAAGCGTCTCAATCCAAAGAGGAGAGAGAGCTGATCGCTCCCTCACGCGCCAGCGCAGATGAGACACGGAGGTGTCAGCAGCGTGAGACAAGCTGAGTCAACAGGAGTCAACACCGTTACTGCCTTAACAGGGATTCAGGAATGTAATATCATCATCTTTCTTGGGCTTGAGTGTGGTCAAAGTGGTCTGTTTTATTATTAAGGTTTTAACAAAGGTTTTAAAAAACAATAGCATGGAATCTCCATGAATATTTTATCACTGACTTATACTTAAAATAGCTGATTTGGATTTTAAAGGTTTAAAGAATAAGTGCAGTTTTAGAGGGTAGCCTTGTTTCACTGTGAGGTTTCCTCCAGCTTAAAGAGAGATGAGTGTCAAGTTCAGTCTAGAGAAAGCACACAGGCCATTATTTGTCTGATCTCTCATGCATTACATGCGTTATTGTTCTTTTGTGTCACAGTGGCTGACATTGGCGTAGTTTACAGATCCTTTGACGTTCAGGGAAAGCACATGAGTGGAATTGCAGATGGAAAAGGCAGGAAAAAAATGAATAATCTGGCACATACGTTCTGAATAGAAGGCTTAGGGAGCGCAGCAACTCGATGGGCCGGCAGACATTTACCCTCTCACGAAAGCGATTAAAGCCCCGAGGTTTGTGGAGATGCCCAGGGCACTAAGATGCTCTGCCTCAATAGTTCTATGGTGGCTTCAAGAGTTTCTATGTGTTTTTTGGCATTCGGCCCCTGTCCTCCTCCGGTGTCTCGTGTTAGACGGTAAATCATGCAGAGGGAAGGAGGGATGCATGAGACTACACAACAGCATTCACATCTGCATGTAAACAAAAGAGGCCACTTTTGTGTTCTGACTTGCTACACAGTCAAACACTGGACCGGATCAGATGACTTGAAAGGGATTCAATCTTGTGTGCAAGAACAAACACACTGCTCAAAGGCTCGTCCAGATGTTTGTTTTACTGTGGTCTGGACAGAGCAGACTGACTGGGAAGCCTTGGAGCCATCGGCTCACACAGATCTCAGTGTCAGTGGTGTCATCGTAGCTGCAGACCACACCAAGAAAACATCCAGCTCTCCCGCAAATTCATTTCGGGAGAAGCCGTCTGGCATTTTTTTTTTTTACAGCAGCTCATCAACAGAATATGGCCCCGACTTAATGAGGCCTTTAATCACAGCGACGCTGGAACAAAGCAGGAGACAAGCCTCCATCCATCTATTATGAGACGGGCCAGTTAAGTGAATGTACCTCGTTAGACCACAGCTCAGATGATTCGTATGTGCATCCAGGCATGATGCAATGGCGGCAGATAGGACAGACCTGGGCAGATCCAGTCCTCATAGATTTGGCAGCTCCAGCGAGCGAAAAGCTTGGGAGAAAGTGGGTAAGTGGGCCACTGTTCCACAGGCAAGTCGATGGGAGTTAATTCGTGGAGGTCTGACGAGTTCCAAGTGACTTCTGCATCGGCGCACCCCACTCAGGAAATGTGATGGAAGCACCGTTAATAATGACTTTCACCAATTACTTTTTGTATGTATTTGTCATGTGTTGAGCACCGTACGTCTGTCAACAATTTGTTACTGAGCCAAAACGTGTGCTTCTCCCGTCATGGGCCAGCAGGATGGAGCAGTAGTCATCAGCAGGAGTGAAGCTCTGGCAGCACGCACAGGGTCACCAGGACAGAGCAAAGACAAAGGCTTACATTCAAGTTCTTCTCTCAGATGGACAAGCCTAAAGTAGCCCAATAATAAAGAAGTGGAAAACAGAGGTCAGGAAAATACACACACACACTTTGTGGGTTTGCTTTGCACCATGACTCATAATGCTGGAAATCCTTACATTTGTTTCAAAGAGAATAAAAGGAAGCGGGTGAGCTGCCTGTCTGACATGTTTTAGTAGGGGTCTGAAGCCACGAATTCGCTGTTGCTAAGCAGCTGAACGGAGCAGATTGGGCAGCTGCATCCGCCTGGGATGGTTTGGCTGCCGACCAGCTGCTGCTGAAATAAGGTTAAAGAGCCTCTGTACCGTTAGACATTTCAATCATGTGTCCCTTCCAGCGAGGCTGGGAATGACTCGTGATTATCCCCAGCGGAAGGTTGCCTGTTGCACACGTGTCTGAAAGTGAGCGTCCCTTGCTAATCTTGCACTCTGCTGCAGAAAACTTTTACTATGCCGTACAGGCCGTCACTTAATAGATGAGGGGTTGTTCATTTGTGAGGAAGGATAGAAGGGCCCTCGGAGCAGACACCCTGTGGCTGGACTGGACTAAAACCCCGAACCCGGCTCGACCCCCTGTTCTCTTCTGGCTTTGGCAACGACGCTCAGGGCTAAAGTGAAAAGACAGACTGTTATCCTGGACTGACCCAGCTCTGCATTGTGTCTACTGAAGCTAATTCATAGCGCTTAGCCCTGGTATGGTGAATTGTACATGTGACTATTTAAAAATTGTCAAGTAGTTTCTATTGCTCTAGAAAATAAAATGCTCACTTTGAGTACAAAACCAAGCACAACTGTAATAAAGAAGCAAAAAAAAGACAATTTATTCTTTAAGATCAAAGGCCAGGTTTTGTTTTATTTTTTACAGCATTACTCCTTTTTCTGTCTCTTCGATAATCTAGACGAAAGTAGGAGGAAGGGTTAAAGTGTCGCTGGAAGACGGACGGGGGGTTAAGATGAAAAGAAATCCTCTCTGAAATGTATACATTGCACTCTATGATAATATAAACCGTATGAAAAAATGATTGTTAAAAAAGGAACATACATGGGCTGCGCTTTAAGGCAACTATTTAGCTGAGTTTACACAGACGCGGTCTTAGTCCCTCCCCTTGGGAATGGAGTGGAGTTACTGCCCGCTATGTAACGGGATGCCTCGACACATTACACCCGTGAATGGGGGCGGGGGGGGGGGGGTGGGGGAGGGGGACCGGCTCAGGTACGTGGGCACCAAAGACGGCCTACTGGTAAATATTAAAGGGCCCTGGGGCAGTAGGCCTGTCATGAGAGACGTGGAGCAGGTGTAGTGTTGCATTCACTTTCTTCTGTTCCATTTTGGGAAAGTGGCCAATAGTCATTTTGCTTTTTAAGAGTAAAAAATAGCATAACCTGCGTTTGGAGTCACAATGGTTTTTTTTCCATCTTTTCTGCTGCTTCTGTCAATTTTCTAGCACATCAACGAGGTACCGATGACGTAACTTGAACATGATACCGACCAATCATTTGACCAGAGTTGATAACAATATTTAGTAAGCTAGTTTGAATATATTTACAAGTCTGTTAAAGGTTAATAGTCTGATCGTGAGTCGCTGAGGTGAAACCAGCACCCACCTGCTGGCCAAACAAACAACATTTTTTAGAGAGTAGTTTAATAAATACAGTATTATGTGTGTGAGAAAGGGGAGGACGAAAAGGGAGGCAAAAAATCTAATTATTCCACATTCATATTCCAACGACTTTTCATTTATAATTTCCAAAGAAATAAGAGTTTATCTTTGCAGCCGTCACCACAATATAACAGAGCAATGTGTACCCTTTTTAGTCATTTATAAACTACATCAACTGTTCAAGCTGCTTCAGAGAGTAAAATAAAACTTAAAACTATTCAATGAAATAAAAGGGGAGACTCAATAAAATAATTCAGCAACATGTACATATCAACAAATATATATATTACAGTACATAATAAGCATGTAGTTCAGTGGAAATCTTGGGACACAGTTTCTTGGTGGTAGGAGCTGTAAAAAAAAAAAAAAAAAAGAAAGGTCACCAGTGAGTTCTGCTGGTTTCAAATTAAGAAACGGACTGAAAATCTGTGGACGTCCACGTTGAGCAGAGCTGGATCTTTTGTTTCGTTCTCTTTGTACCTCCCCACTCGAGTCGGCCACGTTTGTCTGGTGAAGATGCCTCAGGCTTAATGTCCCGTACCCCGCTTTTAGTGTCTCTACACACACACACACACACACACACACACGAGTCTCTGTGGTGCAGTTCTGCCCTTTTCCAGCTTTTAACCCCTCCAACGGGCGGCCTGCCCGGCGACTCATCGCGTCCCGTAGTGTCCCTCTCTGACCCGAGACCAG
The DNA here is from genome assembly GCF_949316345.1 of Pungitius pungitius. Classification (NCBI taxonomy): domain Eukaryota; kingdom Metazoa; phylum Chordata; class Actinopteri; order Perciformes; family Gasterosteidae; genus Pungitius; species Pungitius pungitius. Next base: position 15,108,409 of record NC_084915.1, read on the forward strand.
CACTGGCCTCGGCAATCATGGGCCCTGAGTTGGCTCGCCTCCTTCCACCGAGAGGTTGCATTCATGAAAAACGTCCTTTTCGTGGTTTCAGTAAGGAAAGGGAAGAGATGAAGAGGGAAGTTGTGGTTTGTTGTTCTCTTTGTCTATAAGTGGCTTTGTCTGTTTATATTCCAGCTGTGGCTTAATGTTGGTGAATTATATTATAATATTACCCTGCATGGCAGAGAAAACATTTCCCAGGCTTTGGCTTGGATTTTTGTCAATATATATGTGTATGTGTGTGTGTGTGTGTTTGCATCAGCATGCGTTTGTGCATGCGTGTTCGTAGGTATATGTGTGTGTCTGTCTCTGTGCACCTATTTTGCACTAATTGTGTTTCATTCTTGCAGCCTGTTAGTCTCCTTCCAGCTGTATGGAGAGACAGTTACATGTCCAAGTCCGCTCCTTAAAAAAAAAAAAAAAAAAAAATTGGTCATCCTGCGCCGTGTCCTGAGAAACCACACCCCCATTTAAAAAAAGATAAAAAAGAAATCAAAATCTGAAGTGTAAACGTCCACAGCCAACACAAGACACATCCACCGATACTGACAGCAGTCACTGATGTTAGGACATTAGCGGCCACCGCTACGCACATTGTTCCAATATTGTCCAGAAAATAAATAACACTGCAGCCCCAAACAAGATCTCCAAGCTGACACACCACCTGCGAGACGGAGAGAAAGACAGAGAGAGAGGTCACAAAGAGAACTGAGACATTTAGCGCACACAAAAACTCTAATTGTATTATTCTAGTGCTTAGCAATGTCTTTGGTAGAGTAAACTCTTCAAGTGTTGCCTGAATACCGAAGCGGTATTAGTGGTGTTTGTCGCCGATGTAGTCGAGGAGCAAACCAGACATAAAAATGGAAATAAGTGGTCTTTTGATCTGACCTGCAGGGCAACACAGTTGTCGTGTGCATGATTTTATAAATACGTGTGGAAACAAAGACTTAGAAGCCAAAAGGTGACAACAAACAACAAAGAAGATGGAGCGACGTAGACGGCAACAAGCGGGGAGTACAAACACAAGGCAGACGGAAACGTAGAGAATGAAAACCTGCCACAGCGGAAAGATGTTCAGAGGTCAGAGATGAAGAAGGAATGAGTCAATGCCAAATCATCATCACCTTTCAAAATAGCAATATATGAGCTTCTTTTAGTCATATCAGTAAGTATGAATAATGCATTTTTGAGCAGCCAGTCGGGCTCCGGAGCCAAAGTACTCCCACGGTTTACTTTGGCGGCTGCACTCTGACTCTGCAGGTTCTGCTTTAATGTAAAAGTATTTGATCCAGAAGGGAGACGCGGGGTGGACTGAACCCAAAGCCCTCTGGACTCACCTCGGCTACGGGACACGCCAAAGACTTCAAGGCCAAAGGATAAAGGCAAGAGAAAAGAACAAGAACAGAAACAAAAACTGGAGAGAGAGAGAGAGGCGAAGAAGGGACAAAGAAAGTGAGAGGATTAGAGGCACACTCAACATATGTTAGTAACACATAAGTCAGCGGCAGAGAAACGAGAAGTTCACTGTGCAGGGACATTTTCATGATATCACGTTCAAACTAATTTCAGAAAAATAATGTGAAAAGAAATCAAACAGAAATACACTTGATATTAAATTTGAGATTCGATCAAGAAGCCATAAGTATTCCATTGTCTTATCTGGAGCGTAAGCAAAGAGCATTTCAGTTTAGATCGAAGCTTAACGAGTTCCTGTAAACGCCGCCTACCTTCTCCTCCAGGTCTTTGATCTGTCTCCTCTGGATTTCCGTCTTGTCTTCAAGGTCCCGAATCCTCTGCAAAGATTAAACAGAAGAAAAAAACTGTCAGGATTTTGAAGTGAGGGATCAAATGCCTCTATCCAAGAGGGATGTCAATCAAAACACACAGCTGTACAGTCACACACACACACACACACACACACACAGACACACACCTGGTGCGCCTGGTGCAGCAGCTCCATCCTCTCCTGGAGGATCTGGCAGTCGAACTCCCGACTCTTCCTCAACATCTGCCTCCTCAGCTTCTCCACCGCCGTCCGCAGCTCGTCCTTCTGAAGCTCGTCCAGAGGCTCGCCGTACTTTATCACCTGGGGGGGGGAGACGGGCGTCGGACACACGAGACACCGAACAAAATAAACCTAAAGGCATACAGGGTAGGAATTTTAAAAAGTCATTTGTGAGCTCCCGGTGACCTTTGACCTCCAAATTCTAATCAGTTAATCCTCTTTTGAGCCGAGCGTAAAGCAATTCCCTCCAGGCGCTTCGGAGATAACAGAAAACATAAAAAGATTTATCTCAGGATCTCAGTGGCCTCATGTGAAGATTCCCTGAGTCAGCAGAGGCTTTTAGGAAATAAGACGCCGCTTTTCGTCTCCCTGAAATTCATAAATGGGCAATGTGGACTCAATTTTTGAGATCAAGTATGGAGGTCACAACTAAAAAAAAATTGTCAATCACACATTGCTTGGCATTTAAATGTATGTCTTAATTCCATGAACTTCACCCCTCTGGTACTTCAGTTACCAGCCACTGATGTTTTACAAGAGGCTGCTGATTTGGGTTTTAGTTTGAAATTCACAATGGTTTTCATAACTGATTTTGTAATGTTTTGTGGCAGCACCTTGTCCTGCTGCAGGGCGTTGTATAACGTCGCTTCCAACTCCTGGATTTGCTGTGGAGAGAGGGGGAAAAAAAAGGATTGCTTTTCAGGTCGGACACGATGATATGTACGGCTTCCAAGCCATAACTACCAAACATGCATGGACCCAAACCTTCAAGGAAGCTTTCTAAACCCCAAAACCACCAGGAAAATACATTTTGATCTAGTGAGGACCTGAATAAGAGTTTCCATGTGGGAAACAAACAATACCTCAAAGTGCCCGAAAACATGATACACAAACACACACGGACCATGTAAGCCTGGTCCATGGCTGTTTTCCTGTAGTCCAGCTCCTCTTCCAGATATCCTTTCTGTTTACAGAACATCTCCTGTACAGAACAAGCGGGCCAGAGACAGCGGTTACTTGAGCATAATACTTCATTTACATTGGTATTCGTTTGTGTCTCCAAAATCCTGGCGACAAGTCTTGACTAAAGCTGCTGTGCACCAGTTAAAGTCAGAATACACCATCAGAAGTCAGAAAAATAAACCCTCACCATCTCAATCTCCAGGTCCATCATCTTCTGGTGCAGCGCCGCCTCCGTACCCTCAATTTGTTGAATCCACTGAAAGGGCAACAAACAGCAAAACCGGGCTCAGCACAAACTGTCCTGTGAGGGGACTTTTTTTTTTTTTTTTTTCCATGTAAGAACCCAGACGTGGTTTCCAAACTTACCTTTTCCGCTAGTGACAAAACAGTGCTGGCCTGAATAATGGCCACTTGCTCTTCATTTCTTAAATTCTTCACACACAAAAAAAAACAAACACATTTATTAATATCGTGTCTGTTTTGACATCACGTGTTGTTTTGTTGATTCCGTATGAATTACCCCGTTGTCTCCCAGGATATCTAGAAGTTTGATGAGATCTGGTATGCACACGTCCTGTAACGAAAAACAGAAGAGTCAGACACAGGCAAAAAAAGGGCAAACTTCTATTCAAAAAGTTGAAAAAGAAATAATAGGTATGGTTGAGTCCACTGTGTACCTTGACCCCCTCCTTCATGCAGTAGATCTGCAGAGCACTGACTCCCTCGGAGAAAGGATGCATCCTCAGATGGTTGAATGGAGGGGACTTCCTCTCGCGCTCCTACGACAACAAAAGTCTCCATTAGATGAAATACATGATGAACCAAAACGCAAAACTGGACCCCGGTATGAACATGATGTTTTGAAATTCAGACGACTATTTTTTTTTTTAAAGCTCCCATGATCCAATCCTTGTTTTAATGATGATGTTTAACTTTCAAACACATCCGAGCAAGCTGTTTCCCCCTTTTGGCCACTAGGTGGCAGCCTTTGCCCTCCCTGTCTGCACTGAATCTGCACCGCAGCACAGAGGCAAACACACAAAGATGACCCGGCTAGCGGGCATCCGGTCTCTGGCAAATGGCTACTCCAACAGAGGAAACTCGATCACCTCCAGCTCCAGTATCCTGAACTCTAACAGTTCATTCTGATCTCTCGAGTCCTGCAGCTCCTGCTGCAGTCGGCTGCAGTCCGACTCCATCTTCTCCAGCTGGACACCAAAGAGAGACAGGATGAATTAGACAGGAAGAGGCACCTGTCCATTAGACATATGATGGTGATGCAGTGGCAATGAAGCGTGTCATACCTGTGGGTAAGAACCTCAAAGCGGTGAAGGTTTAATTACTGCTAAATACCAAACGCACCACCTGTGACAACTACAAGTCTAACCTTCTCGTAAAGCTCCTGGTTCCTTCGAAAGAAGAGCTGCTTCTCCTCCACCCATTTGGAGTCCTGGTAGAGGAGAGGGACACTTAATGTATTGAATCACATTTGGTTTCAGGACATATCGCCTGTTAAGCAAAACAATAAAGTCAAGATCCTCAGTCATGGCGCGGCGGAGAAACAACGTGTCACTTTGATTAGAGGGTTGGAGGAATCTCAAGACACTAATGGAAACACACAATAATGTTTTTGTTTTTTAAATATTGGATTTTCTGCATATTTTGCACATGCAACATATTTGATACACCAAATTCTCTATATTAACATTCGCTCCATACTGTGTCTAAGCCTCCATGAAATGAGCTCATTTTTTGTGCGTATGATACTAACGATTAAATAAAGTGTGGTATTCCTTTTGTTTTGTTCACCACCCTACACGATATTTCTGCTTGTGTGTCATACCTGTCCCTTCAGGGTCAGTTCCTTCTCCAAGTCTTCTATTTTGGCTTTATACCGGAGAACCTCTGCTTGGAGCTGCTCCTGAGCCTGAAACGTGAGCAACAAGGACCTTCATTAGCCAATCAGGTGCTGTGTCCCAAGTGGGAGTGCATGAACCCCTATTGCAGCCAATAGAGACTAGTATTTATTGATAAGCACGTGAACATCATATGCAGTTCCTGGGCTTCCTTCAGGTCACGGGAATTTAAACCCACAGTAGAAGACAACAAACAATAAACAATAATAAAAAATAACTAATATATCTACCCTGGCCTCCATCTCAGCATCCAGAACGCCTCCTTTCTGTTCCTGCAGCAGGGCGTAGGCTCGCTGCAGCGCCTGATACTCCCTGGTCAGCTGACGGAAACGCAGCTGCGACTCCTCGTTGGCGAGACCCTTGTTTGACGCGCGCACAGGTTTAGAGAAAAGTCGACGGTCCGCCCGAGGCGGCTGAATGGGTACTTAATCAAAGCAGAAAGCGCTATAGAAACAGGTGAGAAATAAGAGAGGAAAGTTCTCACCTCCTCCAGGTCTTCATCTGGAGTGGCGGGAGTTCTGTCCATGCGGAACGAGGCCACTGAAGACGACTCGGAGTCCATAGACTCTTCATCGTAGCCGAAGAAGGTGTCGACTACGATGTGCCTCTGGGGAAAGAACAAGAGGTGGAAGGATTTACGAGTCTAGAAGAGTCGAAATAGTTGTTTCAATATTTCAGAGCAACAATGTCGAAAGCTTCTGAAGATTTTATCCAAAAGAGATGAAAGATTTTATTCCGTTTTCAAAGAATACACTGTCACAAAGTGTGTTTTAGTTGTATTGCAGAATATGAACCGAACTGAGTTCAGTAAGAATCAATCACCACAGATAATTGCTTCTACCTTTATTGGCCTCGAACTTCTTTTATGCCTCTTCTTTCTGAGCAGTTTTTCTCGGTCCTGAAAAAGCAGACAAACGGACATCTTTTCCTTCTTTTTCTTTAAATCAGAGAAAGGAAAACAAACTTTCACACAGGTCACCGAGGGTGTTATCATTTGCCCTTCCTTTCAATTTTACATCTCCAGTTGTTCTATTCCGTATTATTATTCGGTTAACTATGCGAGTTGGAAGAGGGCTAATCATCTACAACCTTAAATTCCCTGACCCCTGGTGGCTGTTCCAAGAGTCTGATCATTTTCAACCTCATTTCATGGAAAAACATCGTACTCTCGTCAGCTCATCAATCATGCTTTGTTGCTCCAGGACTTGAAGCTTGAGAAAGGCTATTTCCTGGTCATCATGCGCTTGGTCCAGGTCATTCAGAGACTTCAGCTTCTTCAGCGGAGGATGGGAGTTGATCTTCTCCTTCTGCAGACAAACAGCACACAGTGAGGAAAGTCCTCTTTTGTCACAATATCCACCTATAAAATCAGTCCATGGATTTATGATAACAAGGTGACTTCATGCTGACCATCTCGTGGTTCTCCTTGGCCAGGTTCTTGAGCTTCTCCTCCAGCTTCTGGATAGTATGAGTCAAATCATCGTTCCTCTTACTCAGCAGCTTGTTCTTGTCCAGCAGCGGCTTACACTGCTTCTCGGACTCCCGGTTTCGCTTCAGCTGAAGGGAAACAGGATTATATTGTTACTGACATGTCGATATTTGATGAGAAGAACAGCCACGGGAGGAAGAGAAAGCAGGAGATGCATCTTTGACTAACTAATTTTCTCCTACCAGTTCGCTCCTCTCATCCACCAGCAGGGAGTTGCGGTCCTCTAATTTGCGTATGGTTGAGTTGAGGTCAGCAAGGCGCCTTTGATTTCTCCTCAAGTCCTGAAACAAACACATAAACAACAAACTTTCAATCATTTTACAAACTCAATGGACAACCAGGGGTGGCGGGGGGAGGGGGGGGATACACTATTTAAATATAATTTAGCATCGTCACTTTCGAATATGCAAGTGCAACAATTAAAGAGTATTTCTACACACATTAAGTTGGAGATCAGCTTTAGTAAGATGCTGCAAGGAATGCAATATTCAACGAGAAGTTGAAGAACAAGTTTAGCATATTGGTCAACTAAAAATTGTAATGATCTCGCATCTCATGGACATCATAACTCATTCCTGTGAGTGTTTCCCATGGACAGTGGGACAACCTTTAATTTAAATGTAATCAACCTTTGATCGGTAAAATTCCATTTGAGCATGCAATGCAGACCATGCACACACACACACACACACACACACACACAGGTCAGACTGCCCGAGATGGCCTTAAATATTGTGACACAGGTCTTCTTGCATGCTCAGTTAATGCATTACATAACTTGTTGCAGCACACTGGTACATTATTGCTTTATAATGGTATCCAAGGGCAGAAATCTTACTACTAACTCCTTGCGATTCCTCTCTACGTACCGGGCTGCCACAGTGCTCAGCTCCATCTCCAGCTCGGCCTGGAATCTCTCTCTTCGGGCTCCCCAGGCCACACTCCGCCTCCTTGACGAGGAACAGCTGTTCGTCCAGCGCGTCCTTCTGAAGCTGCAGCTTCTGCAGGAAACCCGCCGTTGACTCCAGTTCCTTCTCCAGGCCGAAGATGGTGCGTTCTTTAGATTTGATTTCATCCACCTATATGGAAGGAGAAGGAAACAATGGTGTGTTTTTAGAAATTGCTACAAAAAAAATGACACTGATTACCTGTGAAACTGAATATTTGAACGGTGTGCAGTCCAAAGAGGGATTTAAATCATATCCATGCATTGGACTGGGAAGCTGAGACGTGGGTGGTCTTAGAATGTAGAAGGATTTTAAGGTGCAAAAATAAATCGGTTTTGTTGTAGAAAGAATTGAATGACTATGTTTACCAGTCTACGGATGTCTCTCTCACTGTCCCACTTGATCTTGGAGATCTGCTCCTGGTGCTGCTGGTGCTCCACCCGCAGGTCGCCGGCCTTCATCTTGTCGGACTGGATCATGTTGCTGAGGGCCTCATCGGTCTGCTTCTTCGAGTTCTTCAGCTCCACTATCTCCTGCAGGAGCTTCACACGCTCCTGGTCGAAGAAGCGGCGCGCGTCCTCCTTGGCTTCCAGGGTCAACGCTGTGCGCACCTGAAGGAAGAAAATGGCCGATGGCGAGACAGGACGGGTTTGGATTTAGCAGGGACGGGAAGGTGAGTAATGAGTATTTATTAACCTCACCTTCTCTCCACTGCCATCCCGCATGGCGCTGAGCGCGGCTTTCAGCCTCTGGTTCTCCTGGTCCTTGATTTTGGCGTGGCGCGCCAGTTCCTGCTCATGCTGCCGCGTCAGGTTCTCCCTCAGGGCCTGCAGCTCCTTCTGCTTTTCCTCGTGCCACTTGGCCCGCTGCTCCGTCAACGTGGCAGTGTGGCGGTGCTGCTCCTGCTCCCGCACCCGCTTCACCTCCTGGAGCTTGTCGCGCTCCAGTTTGCTGACCTTTAAAAAGGGGGAGACGCGCGGCAGAGAACGATGCCGAGGTCAAAGTGAAATCTGCATTTTCATCTTCCTTTATTTTATTGTAGAGGATTTCATTGAGGTTAAAAGGTTACAGACAGCGTCGTGTCCACACCCAGATCCAGGCCCCTTATAGACTTGACAAATTGTGCATTTGGAAAGTCCACAAACACGCTTTTCACAAGACATCACCTCTAAGACTCAGGTTGGCTGCTGTAAAGATTCCATTTTAAATCCAATAGCTTTTTGATTACAAGTCAGAATGATTTAAACTTTTTAGGGGCATTTAGGTTTAAATCCATTGACCTTAAATGTGCATTGAGCTGCCATATTGATGCATGTTCCGTACCTTGCATTTTTCTTGGTGTAGCTCTATCTGAATGTCAGTCAACTTGGACCGGAGATCCTCATTGGCCGCCTGAAGGGCAGAGATGAGCGCTTCGGGCTTCTCGCTCTTCGTGCGCCCCTTCTTGGCCATTGAGTCAAATACTAGTGAGGCTCTCCTAATGCTTTCATTGAGACTTCACGGAAACTTTCCAAGGCGCTCCCAGTGGTTTCCAATTCCTCCTCTTCCTCATTCTCCTATCAGAAGAAAAGGGCTTGGGCGCGGAGGGGGACATAGACAGTGAGACAATGAGACATAGTGCAGGCTCTGAGGGTTCACACATATAACACAATCGGTTATATATCTTTTAATGTTGTAGATAGTCATGCATACTCTCTGGATAGACATATCTATAGAACAAATCATTACTTTCTAAGTAGCAAAGCAGGTCAGCCTCACAAGGACCCCTTTAAATGAAAAGGAATTAATGAATAAAGAAAATCATGAATAAAATGTGACATGGAAGAATAAGAAATGGAAATAAATGTAGACAGGAAGTATCAGGAAGGGGATAGCCAGGCCTTTCTAAATAATGAATATGGTGACATCATTGGCATGAGTCGAGAGAAGTGCTTTTATTATGCGTTATCCTGCATCAGCACTTCCATCTCCACCAGACCGCATGTAAATAAGAAGCTGTTTTCATATTTTAACACTCAAAGCAAAACACAGCAATTCCGGTTTATGAGGAGAGTTTAGCTTTTAGCTACAGCTCTCACAAAAGATAGTTACTACTTTAGTTAAGCTAGAACTGGTGATGATGTAATACCATACTCCAGTCTTACATATTTAAAATGTACACATTTAGTTTTCATTCCGGCTGGTCAAGTCACACAAAAACCATGGCATTGAAAAGTCACGATATATCGCCATCATGTAAAGCCAACCACAGCTCAGGTGACTACTAATACTATAGGTGACTACTAATACTATAGGTGACTACTAATACTATAGGTGACTACTAATACTATAGGTGATTACTAATACTACATTAACCCACAAACCACCTGCGGCAACAGGGTACTGCTCTGAAGGGGCAGATACGTATGAATTGGCCGTGAGCCCAAGTCAATCCTATTACTGTCCTATTCCATTTTCAGCCTGCGCTGTGAAATAATCCGCTGGCTGGTCCAGTGAACGGGACAACGTCCACAGGCAGGCAGGCCTCGAGGGCGACGCTCGGCCATTTGTCTCGATTGTCCATCTGACCTAATTAGGATCGGATAGACGATTTGATTTGCATGGTAGCTGATGAGAGAGCGCAATGGTATTTGTTTTGAGGGGTTGGGGGGGGGGGGGCAAACTAAAAGTGTGTTTTCCTGCGGACACTGTAGCAAGCTCTTAAAAAGGAAATAAAAGGACTGATTACACCCGAGCCTTGTAGTTCTAACTGCTTTGTTGTTCTTATTAAGTCACGTGTTTGGCCACCTGAACCATGCTAGACCAGTGATGCTAAGTCTCCTTTTCAGTCTCAATTTCCTTCCGACAATAAATAATTGGGGCATCAGGCTACTAGATATTTGACATTTCTCCGTCGGCAACGCGACCTGTCTGCAATTAGGTTGCGGGCAGGTGGCGTCCTTTTGATTTATCCGAGCTTTTACACTGAAGACAGATGTTTACAGCAGCGATACGGTCGCTGCATGTTGCTTTTAGTCGGATCGGCCCTCTGGGATCTTACGGTAAAAGACACTGAGGCTTTTTGGTTGGGTTTTTAATGACAAACATATGGTCTTTTTTGAAAGCTCACAATCTTCTTTATGATTATTAGGACTTAATGGCAATGCTAAATTTAGCAATATAATTTTGCTAAATCTGGCTCGTTCACTAAAATTCCATTTTTGCCAAAAAAATAAGAAAAGAGGCAGCAGCAGCTATGTTATGCCATGAAATCAATACTTCAACATGTACAACATAAGTGGCCATCTTCCTTTCTGAACTTAAACAAGAGGCTTCGTTTCAATAGTTTTTCATTACCAACAAAGAGCCAAAGTGGTTTTTAAAAAAAATTTTATCAGGACCTGCCATCTGTGGTCCACGATGCGCTGCCATACTCTGCCCTGCGTGCGCGTTAGTATCAAAGGTTAAAAATAAGCTGGGGGTTGCTTTTTCGGATGTTATTTGTAGCTTCAATAGGCCAAAAGGGCCAAAAAAGCCTTTTAGTTGATGCTGTGTTGAGAATCCACGCCCTGCTAAACATAAGTCGCTCTTTAGTGAAGCCGTTCACAAAATGTTGGTCAGAATGGTGGAAGAAAAGTCCAAATGCAAGGTCTCTTATGTATGTCATGAATAATATATTTGATTCCTAAAATGCAAACTGAACACATTGAAAGATGTAAGTGTAAATTACTCAGCATGATGCATACATAAGAATTTGCTTTTATACCAACCTTAAATATATAATATTCTGATAGTAACACTGAATAAGCGCTGTCCGCATTTATCTACATTTTGGATAGGAATCCAAACTTTCCCGGATATACCAGAAAGATGGAGGGGGGGGGGGGGGGGGGGTGTTAGCACTGTCGCCTCACAGCTCAAGGATCAGCACCTTCCTGTGTGTGGACTCTGCATGTTCTCCACATGCACTCAGGCTTCCTCCCACAGTCCAAAGACATCATCGGTGACACTAAAACTGCATGTAGGTGTACGATATTGGTCTCTGTGTCTTGTCTCGTTAGCGCCGTGGTTCACTGGGGGACCACCTCCAGTCGCTGTATCGCCAGGCGTCAATCATCACCTTCCGTGCTGCTTGTTTTTGGAATGCGTTTTTCTGCTTCTTAGTTCAAGGTAAACGAACCGGCTCAAGACTGTTCCCGGCTGCACTGGTGTCAATTAACCACTTAGAGAAATATCAGCACAGTGTATACAAGGCTTAAGGAATCAGTGGAGTAAAGGGCTCATGTCACAACTGACTACATGAGGGAGAAAATATTGAATTGTATCACAATGCACGGTTAGCAGTGCAAAAACACTTCATGGCAGGTAGATACTGAATGAGTTCATCAGTCCCTGGCCGTCACAGAGGACCACTGAAAGATGAATGCCATACGAATCCTACATCCTGACACCATAAAGGTCAGCCCACGTTCAGTGGAGTTTCATGCCGAACGGCCCGACCGCTCTTTTGGAAGTCAAATCCATAATCTATTAACCTGAGGGCAGTCCCCTGCTTGCATCTGTGGCGACCCCTAAACAGTGGTGGGACAAAAGCCTCCCCAGCAGGAGTTGTGAGTGTTAAATCAGGCCAGTGTAGTGACACCCTGGGGCAGCTGCTGTCTGGAGGCCCCCCTGTCAGCCCACCACCGTGGAACACCAGCAAGCTCCTACACAACATCACCGCAGCATCCTTTCAAAACCAAACAGGACCAGTAACGTGAAGATGACAAAATGCACAGGTCCACCCCCAACGGACTCCGCTAGCGGGCCTAATTATTACAGAGAAGCCTTTGCATGGAGAGAAGATCCCCAACAGCTGGGGAGCATCTCTGCAACAACACGTATCCGAAGCCCCACGGCCCACGGAACGACCAACGCGGAGAGGACGCTCGATATCCGCGGGAGCATCGGACTCCTGCGCGGTGATGATCTTTGTTGAAGCCCCCCCCCACAGCTCTGTCCTCGTCACCTTAGGGATGGCTCGCTGGTGCAGGCCGAGCTCCATCACTTCCGACATGCGCGCCGGGGCCGAAGCTGCACGCGCAAAGACACAATAAGGCTCCATTTTTTTTGCGGTATTGTGCGCGGGGGGGGGGGAAAGGTTTCCGCCACCGACGCAAGGTTTCCAGCGCGGTGAAAACGAGCCCGGTGCGTTTCTCCGCACGGCCGCCGGAGAAGAGCCGACCGCAGGCCTGCTAGTCCCCGCGACTACCACCCCCTCCACAACGGCCTTATTCACGGACATCTCTCCTTCGCTTACCTCGAACTCGATTGTCGTCGCGCGTGGGTTGCTAATTCTCGTGAAACCGTGTCCATGACATCTCCGTTTTTCTCTGTTTTCTTTAGAAAAAAAGGGGGGGGGAGAGAAATGATCGTCCCTTGCAGCATCAGCAGCAGCCCCCATATACTCACACACACACACACGCACGCGCGCGCGCACCCCCCCCCGCCCGTACAATGAAGCAGCGATGGCCGGTGGTGATGATGCTGGGAGCCCCGCCCTCCTCTGAGCTCACAGCCGGCTCCGGCGCCCCGCCGCAGTCCGTCGGCACAGCGGCCCGGAGCCACGCGTCGTGACCGGAGACGCTATGGTCCGAGTTCCCGTAACGTCGTTCGAGCCATGAAACAGGGGAAACGTGGAATATGATGCTTTTATTTTAAACATGCATTTACCATGCATGTGTTAGAGTGGTGTAGTTGCCCCGTGTGGCCTCACAAAAGTCTGGAATCCCATTTTATAAACTCTTTTCCTATAAGGCCTTCTTTAACTGACATTTAGAGGCATTAACATACAGACATTAGTAGTAGGGATAACGTTACGAGTATTGATGACTGCACACCAATAAAGTTCAAGTAAGCAAGACTGCTTTAATCGTCCATTATGTATAGTCTAGAGAAAGACAGAACATAATGAAACATGGTGGCAGCGGTGTGCACGTCAAAAAATTGTCAGAAGTAAATAACTAGGAAGAGTGAAAGTTTAGCTAGCGATGGAAGGGCTAAAAACCCCGGGAACTTTGGTTTTGGACTCCAACAACTTGGCGAAGTCATGGAAAAGTTGGAAGGAGGAGTTTACACTGTACGTGGACCTTACCATGCCAGACGCCGAAGACACCACAAAAGTCAAGCTATTCAACTATCTCATTGGAGAAAGAGGCAGAGAGCTTTGGACAACTTTGCCGAGTGTCAGCTCTTCAGCGAGGACCACAGTGAGTTCAATGATCAAGCAGTTTGACGAGTACTGCAACCCCAAGGTAAACGAAACCGTGGAAAGATACCGCTTCTTCATGAGGAACCAAGGATTGGATGAAAATGTGGACAGCTATGTAACTGACTTGAAAACGCTGGCTAGCAGTTGCAATTTTGGGGACATTAGGGATTCGTTGATTAGAGACCGACTTGTGTGTGGTACAAATAGCTCAGCGCTGAGGGAGAGATTACTCAGAGAAGAGAAGCTGACTCTTGATACATGCCTGCACATTTGTAGAGCTACAGAGATGTCTAGAGAGAATTGCAGAACGCTGAAAGGACAGACAGTGGAGGAGGTACATACACTAAAACAGACAGAAGGGAGGAAAAAAGACAATGAGATACTGTGCAAGTTTTGTGGTAGAACACACGAGAGGAATAAGAAAAAATGCCCAGCTTTTGGAAGAAAATGTAAGAAGTGTGGAAAGGAAAATCATTTTGCAGCACAGTGCAGATCGAGACAAGAGATCAGTAAGGAAACGAGGAAAGTGCACGCAGTGACAGAGCAGACTAGTGACAGTGACTCATATGAGGACGTCAACTGTGTAACTGAAGCAAATAGAGGATGAAAATGTAAACCAGGTTAAAGACCGCCACAGTCAGGGCCAGCAGCTCTTTGCAAGAATGAAGATAGGGGAAAAGTTGGTAAACTTCCAGATAGACTGTGGGGCCACCTGTAATATCATCCCCATTGACCTACTAAACCCAGATACACAGTTAGAGCACACTGAGAAAGTGCTAGTGATATATAACAAGACCAAGTTGACTCCCCTGGGTACATGTAAGGTTAAGGTCAGAAACCCCAGAAACAACAAGCTATACAGATTAGAGTTCCAAGTGGTTAGCCAGAATAGCAGAATCCCTTTACTAGGCAGAAAAGCCAGCGAGGCAATGAGGCAAAAAGTACAGTATGAGAATATCCTGGCTATAGACAGCATAGTGAAGAAAGAGCCGAGCCCAGTGACAAACGGAGAACACGTGACCATGGACAAAATAAAGGAAGAGTTTGAGGATGTGTTCACCGGAGATGGTTGCATGGAGGGTGAATACAAAATAGAGATAGATGACAGAGTACCACCGGTGAAACTGCCAAAACGCAGAGTGCCTGTAGCAATGATGACACCTCTACAAGAGGAACTCAAAGATCTAGAGAGAAGAGGGATAATCACACCAGTGGAACGCAGCACTGACTGGATCAGTAGCATGGTCGCAGTGAAAAAACCTAATGGGAAGCTGAGGATCTGTATAGACCCAAAACCTCTGAATCGGGCACTAAAAAGAAGTCACTATCCACTCCCAACCATAGATGACATCCTGCCGGAGATGTCAAAGGCAAAAGTGTTCACAGTCTGCGATGTGAAGCAAGGCTTCTGGCATGTCAGACTAGAAGAAGAGTCAAGCTACCTCACCACATTCGCCACCCCATTTGGTCGCTTCCGCTGGCTGAGAATGCCGATGGGAATAAGCCCAGCACCGGAGGTGTTCCAAAGGATGCCCATGCAAGCCCTGGAGGGCCTCCCAGGAGTCTACATCATAGCAGATGATGTGTTAATCACAGGGGAAGGAGCAACACAAGAGGAGGCAGATAAGGACCATGACGAGAAAGTCAGAATCTTTCTAAGCAGGTGCAGAGAGCGCAACATTAAGCTGAACGCGGACAAATTCAAGCTCAGGCAAAAGGAGGTACCCTACATAGGTCATCTGCTCACGGCCGATGGACTGAGGATTGACCCGGAGAAAGTGCGGGCAATCAGAGAGATGCCGAGGCCAACAGACGTGAAAGGGGTGCAGAGACTAGTTGGGATGGTCAACTATCTTTCTAAGTTCTATGATCACCTCTCAGATAATTGTGAGATTCTGAGACAACTCACGCGCAAGGAGAACATGTGGGAATGGACAGACATCCAAGAAGGGGCGTTTCAAAGGCTGAAAGACAAAATCGCTAAAGCGCCAGTCTTGCAGTACTACAACAAGGAAGAGGAGTTGACACTTCAGTGTGACGCATCGGACACAGGACTGGGGGCCGCCCTGACACAAAAAGGTAAACCGGTAGCATTTGGCAGTAGGGCACTCACACCAACTGAAAAGGGCTATGCCCAAATAGAAAATGGATGTTTAGCCATTGTGTTTGGGATGGAAAAGTTCCATCAGTATACTTATGGTAGAGAAGTCACAGTGCAAAGTGACCACAAGCCTCTAGAGAATATACACAGCAAGCCCTTACTTAGTGCACCTAAGAGACTGCAGAGAATGTTACTCAGGCTACAGCACTATGATATCAGTGTGATATCCAGGCAGGGATATGTTACTTGCAGACACGCTGAGTAGAGCATACTTACCAGAGAGCACTAGGGGAGAGGGTAAGACAGATATAGAGACCGAAAACATGGTCGGCTACCTACCCATTTCAGCAAAGAGTCTGAGTGCCATCAGGGCTGCAACAAAAGATGACCCAAAGTTACAGAGTGTGGCAAATAGAATACTGTCAGGGTGGCCCAAGAGAAAACAGGACTTACCAAGTGACATCAGGCACTACCACACCTTCCAAGATGAACTGAGTTTCCAGGATGACATAGTGTTCCGAGGGGACAGAGCCGTGATACCTGACGCTCTCAGGGTAGACATCACTCACAGGATCCACTCCTCTCACTTGGGAGTAGAGGGATGTCTGAGGCGAGCGAGGGAGTGTGTATACTGGCTTGGAATGAATGAGGAGATCAAGACCTTCATCTCCAAATGTGACATATGTAGGACAGTGGACCCAAAGCAACAAAGAGAGACACTACACCCACATGACGTGGGAAGCAGACCCTGGGCCAAGGTGGGAACAGACCTTTTCTCCTTCCACAATAAAGACTATCTGATAACAGTAGACTACTATTCAAACTTTTGGGAGGTTGATTATCTGCCTGACACGAAAAGCAACACAGTGATCAGAAAACTCAAGGCCCACTTTGCCCGACAGGGGATTCCAGACATTGTTATCTCAGATAACGGACCCCAATATGCATCACTAGAGTTTCAGCACTTCAGCCAAAAGTGGGACTTTGAACACAGGACATCGTCGCCAGGATACCCGCGGGAAGGCGGAGTCAGCGGTGAAGACAGCCAAGCGGCTGATGCTGAAGGCTGCAGCAGCGGGACAGGATCCGTACTTGGCCATGCTGGATCATCGCAACACGCCGAGCCAGGGCCTCAACACAAGCCCGGCACAGAGACTCCTAAGCAGGAGGACCCGGACCCTGCTTCCCACGAAGGACACTCTGCTGAAGCCAGAGGTAACACACAACGAACAGGGTCTGAAATACAACAGACAGAGACAGGAAAAGTACTACAACCACACAGCGAAAGACATGGACACTCTGGAGAGAGGGGACAATGTGAGGGTACAGCCCTGTGACACACACAGGGGCTGGAGACCAGCGAAGGTGATGCGACAGGTGAGCCATAGATCGTATGAGGTGGAGTTGGAGTCAGGTGGTGTTTTGAGGAGAAATCGTCGCCACCTCAGGCACAATCTCACCAGGCGCATGCTGACAGAACACACCCACACCAACAGTGACTGAGGCTCCCGCAACACCAGGTGGCCCAACGAACCTGGAGACGGTCACCAGGTCAGGTCGACAAGTTGTCAGACCCCACTACCTGACAGACTATTCGCAGTGATTGGAGGATGGACTATGAAAAAAAGAAAAAAAAAAAAAGGGATGTGATGGGGAAATGGAAATGTGTTGTTATATACACTTGTTGCATTTGTGGAAAACAGATGTTTTGAACACGTTGATTTGTTATTGCCCATGTTTTTAGATCTGTTGTAAAGGAGCAGAGCAGATGGTAAAAGTGTGTTACACTCGAATGTCTTAGTTCAGGGAAAGAGACTAACTTGAAAAAAGAAAAAGAAAGATGTGACAATAGGATCGTTTGTTGAAGCACTGTTGTACGGGGGACGGATTTGGAGGGTACACCGCACACGCGGAGCGGACGGGATAACGTTACGTTACGAGTATTGATGACTGCACACCAATAAAGTTCAAGTAAGCAAGACTGCTTTAATCGTCCATTATGTATAGTCTAGAGAAAGACAGAACATAATGAAACAAGTAGTAGTAGTACACTATTGAATGATGTCTTGCTGATGTCTTCTATTATTATAGAACTTTTTCTCAGAGGGATCTTTGTCTTTTATTCCCCTTTCAGTGGTCTTTTTTGCAAACTTTCTATTTGAAATGGCATCTGTAAAGACAATTCTCTAAAAAAAAAACTTTATTTGAATCACTGTGCCAATCTATTTGTTCCCAATAACTTTTTGCTTTTCAAATACAGAGTCCAAAGACCCCTGTCCAATGCACCTGCAGCTTAAATGGGACTATTTTTGTTAGTCATAGTTCCTAAATTTAAGTATACTTTGGGACGTGTACTTTGTTAGTTATTTTGAAGGATTGATACACAAATGGACTCGTGTGTGGTATATTTGCATTTGGCATTATCATCTGTAACTTTCCTAAAATAAAAGCAATATGTTAATTTATTTTCATTATGAAAATTGCTTATTTCCTACTCCAAAATGAAAGTAATAACACTGTTTACCACTAGCGACACCATCAAAAGACCCAAACACACCTGTGGCAGATAATCCTGCTGATTATATGGACCGCGGGGCCTAATTGAAACATAGCTCCACGCCCCCAAGTGGTGGGAGGTTAACAAAAACTATTACAAAATGTACATAGAATATATCGTGATATGCAGGAGTCATCCTGTGTCGTCCTTGAAGCGAGTGCTTTTCGTCCCATTGTAATACTCAACGGAGTCGTTTGAATCCGAGTTAAAGAACCGCGGGTGGAACCCATTACACTGATGACGTTTGAAAGCGGATCCATACCTCTCCAGGTTTTCTTTTGACACCCTCCCCTATGCATCTACGTATCCGGGGGTAGCGCCGCATCTTCTCTCATGGAAGGATCTCCATGTCAACCACATCCTCACGTCAACTGTTCATTCTCTCTCTCTCTCTCTCTCTCTCTCTCTCTCTCTCTCTCTCTCTCTCTCTCTCTCACTCACTCACTCACTCACTCACTCACTCACTCACTCACTCACTCACTCACTCACTCACTCACTCACTCACACACACACACACACACACACACACACACACACACACACAGTCCTGCCTGACAGTGGGAGAGGTTGCTAGGACGCACAGTCGTGCGTAAGTTTTTGTCTTTGGCACTGCAGGCTGTTTCGAGGAAACTACCGCGCGGTTAAGGACTTTAAAGGGAGTAAAGACGGCCATGAAAGGAAACAATGGCACGTGCACAGTTTCATCGGAAAATAAATCTCCGCCGACGCCGAAGGAGTTGGAGGGACGGGGTCATTGGAGCAGTAAAGCCGAGTTCATCCTGACCGTGATGGGCGCAATAATCGGACCTGGTAATGTGTGGAGGTTCCCCTACTTGTGCTACAGGAACGGCGGAGGCGAGTATTTTAAAGTAACTGTTGCTTATATATATATATATATATATATATATATATATATATATATATATATATATATATTTACATGCATTTATGCATATACATCTATTGTTGCATTAAGAAGTAAAACATGTGTTTTACAGGCGTGTTCTTCATACCATACACCTTGTTCATGATTACGTGCGGAATACCCTTATTCTTCCTCGAGACTGCCTTAGGACAATACACCAGCCAGGGGAGTGTCACGTGCTGGAGAAGGATTTGTCCGCTTTTCCAAGGTAAATAAAATTAACTTTGTTCCCCCCGTTCAGACAATAATGTGAAAGGCGCGCGTAATTACGCATCGTGTCTTTTTTATCCTTTGTCCCCCAATTGTCTTGAATCAAAACGATAATTTGTGCTTTTAATTAAAATCATGTTAAAATGTTTAATTTATGATTTCCACCGGTAACTTTCCACCCAAAAAGCTGTGTTTAATAACAGAATATTACCCTTTTGCCAACTTCACCTGCATGTATTTTTGTTTTTCAGGCATGGGCTATGCCAGCCACTTAATCATCGCATTCAGTGCCACCTCGTACATCATCATCATTGCATGGGCCTTCTTCTACCTGTTCTTGTCCTTCAGCGCGGAGTTACCTTGGGCATCATGTGGACACGAGTGGAACACAGGTATGTCCTGTGGCTTTTGGCGAGGGGTTTGGATACCTGTAGCTGAAAAGTTCATAAAATGACCCTGCACATTTGTATGAAGACTTTCCACCAAGGGGAATTGTTTAAAAGGATTGTTTTTATTCCACTCAGTGAGTGTAATGCAACGCTGGGGATACAAGGATAGAAGACTGTCAGATTCTCTCAGTTGTTGTTGCTATTTTGAAGTTTTTATCTCTGTAGGATGCAACAATGCAAAGTTTTAAGTTCACCTTTGACTTTGAAAGTAGTTTTTATTCCCAGCGTTTTGTTTTCTTGCACTAGACTCATGTCTGGACATCATCCATCGAAATCTGAGCCTCAGCACGACATCCACACGGAATACCACACTTCCTGTTGTGGAGTTCTGGGAGTAAGCACAGACAAGTTGAATGAAATGCTAATTATCCTTTTCAATCCCTACCCTTTCTTTCTGCTCCGCCCTCTTTCTCTTTTCTCAACAGTCACAGTCTGGTTTGGAGTGACAGTGGTGGAAAAAAACATTTTATATAACATGCATTGCCGCCTATACGCCATTGCAGCACAGTTTTGCCACTAGAATCTGTGAAGGGCCTTAATTACTTCACATGTTGAGGGGTTTTCTGTGGGCATCGAAAAGGGCACTCTGTCATGTTATCTCTACTGGAAAGGCTTCCTACATTGGGTACCTTAATGTAATTTATCTACCAAAACACATCCAAGACATCCATTTTGCATTTAGCTTTCCCCAACACCTGAAGTTGCATTTGTTTTGCTCGCCCCCTCTCAACGCCACCCTTGCTCCCCTTTGCACCTCCTCTGTCCAGGCGCCGGGTTTTGAAGATCTCCGGTGGCATCGAGGAGGTCGGAAGCTTGAGGTGGGAGCTGGTCTTGTGTCTCATCCTGACCTGGGTCATCTGCTACTTTTGCATTTGGAAGGGCATCAAGTCAACAGGAAAGGTGAGCTAGACTGAGTGTTGTTACGTATGTTCATGGCCATTTGGAGAAAAATGCCACTGAATTTGATATGTAATGATCACAAAATATAGTATTTGTTAGACTGTGGGATGGTTCAAATTGACTTTACCTGTCCATGTTTCTTTGTTCCTCACAGGCGTCTTTCTTTACAGCCACTTTCCCCTTTGTTATGCTGTTTGTTTTGCTGATACGTGGCGTAACACTACCAGGGGCAATAGATGGCATCATTTACTACCTCTACCCCGATCTCTCCCGCCTTTCAGATCCCCAGGTAAAAGCACACATAGGCTCTTCCGAGGGTTTTCCCTTCAGGGCGTCATCATGCACATGAACGCAGTTATTTGTTTGACTTGTTCAGGTGTGGATGGATGCTGGCACTCAGATCTTCTTCTCCTATGCCATCGGCCTTGGGTTCCTCACCTCCCTTGGGAGCTACAACACCTACAACAACGACTGTTACAGGTGACGGCGAGCTCATGTGTCAAAACTCCCCACCTTGAAATGTGTCTCCAAATAAATGTCCCTGTTTGAGTTAATTGGCAAAATGTGTGTTGTCATAAATAGGGTGCATCTACACTTAAAACCGACAGCATAAAAGGAGCACACACACACACAATAGGAGGATAACGTAACAAAACCTGCTGATCAAGTTCAACATGTGCTCGTAAAATGAGCATTTACTGCTTACACATTTACAATAAAACTGTCCATTTTTCTTGCAGGGACTGTTTCTACTTGTGTCTACTGAACAGTGCCACCAGCATTGTGTCGGGCTTCGCCATTTTCTCTGTTTTGGGTTTCATGACCAACGAACAAGGGGTGGATATTTCTGAAGTGGCCCAATCAGGCAAGTAGCGACTGAGGCGACGTTCAACTAAATAGTGAGCAGAGAGACATTTTCTTTGCAGCTTTTTTTTTAGGGGACCTAGTTCTATAAATTACGACACTACCTGCTGAAGTGTGGAAATTCTGCCAAATTGTCGCCTTGTTCCTTGATCCTTAGCCCTTTA
Source organism: Pungitius pungitius (assembly GCF_949316345.1). NCBI lineage: Eukaryota > Metazoa > Chordata > Actinopteri > Perciformes > Gasterosteidae > Pungitius > Pungitius pungitius. The sequence continues at coordinate 15,130,170 of NC_084915.1, forward strand.
TTGTTCCAACCTAAGAGGCTTACTTGATGCCACCACAACTGAGAATGATTAACCGCAAGCAGCAAGCAGAGCTAAACGCAACAACAAAAAGGGGAACGAGTCACTTACAACGTTAATTCTGATCTCCATTTTTCCAACCATTCAGAACCACAACGGCATCAAACTCAATGACTCCCATATGAAACAAAGATAAAACGGTTAACACACGCTTTCTGTGTTTGTGTGTGTGTGTGTGTGTGTGTGTGTGTGTGTGTGTAGGCCCGGGGTTGGCATTCATTGTCTACCCACGCGCTGTAGCCATGATGCCCATGCCTCAGGTTTGGTCCGTGTGTTTCTTCCTCATGATCATTCTGCTGGGATTGGACAGTCAGGTAACGGCCCGAATCCCTCTGAATGAACCAAGGAGCGATGGAAACGAACGGCGTCCTGATTCTCTTCCCTCTCATCCGGTTCCTGGCAGTTTGTCGGCCTGGAGTGTATGATGACGTCATTGACGGATTTGTTCCCTACTTCCTTGCGCCAAGGCTATCGACGCGAGCTGGTCCTGCTGGCTCTCTGCAGTGTCTGCTGCCTGCTGGGACTCTGCCTGGTCACTGAGGTTTGTTAGCAAGACCCTTTACCAATGCTGTCCAACATATTATTTACAATAAACTTAATGTGCTTGAGAAACTATTTTTTAAATATTTAAAAAGTGCATTAAAACGACAGATAGCCGAATAACACATAGTGACTGAAAAAGGATAAAAAACAAAAACGGGTAAAAAAAATTGACCAGTACTAAAGTGCACATTCTATTTCACAAGTGTAAAAACGTGCATTTCTGTTCTTTATGTGGCATTATATGCTGTACTTCTCTTGTGGTCAGGAGGCAGTGGGTGCAGTCTTTATGCTAAGCTAAGCTAAACAACAACTTGCCCGAGCTTCATATGCATCAGGGTTCGTACGGTCATGAAAAGTCATGGAAATCCATTGGTCAAAATGTGTATGAACCCTGATGCATGGACGCCTACCTCTTGGCTAGAAGACGAGCAGGTTTTTGCACGCACAGTACTTTTGGGTTCATTGATGCGTCATCAGACATCATCAAAGCCAATTAATGCTATTCTCTCGCTGAGATACCCATGGTGCCTTCAAGGAAAATATTTGATGTAATCAAGCCCCTCCCTCCTGTTGCTGTCAGAGGAAAGGTGTGCTAAACTAACGAGCAGGATTATGCAAATCAAGCCATAGTTCAGCTACCTACGTGATGCACAAAAGTCTTACTCCTGATGTAGCGGTTACCTGTGCCCTTGTGTTTTTAGGGAGGGATGTACCTGCTCCACCTGTTGGATCATCACGTCTGCAGCGGTACCACCCTGCTCATCCTCTCCCTTTTCCAGTCAGTCAGCATTGCCTGGGTGTACGGTGAGTCGGAAGAAAACACAGAAAACGGAAAAAGAGTTAGTACTTATTTTAACAGGTCTAATGTCGCTTGCCTTCCTAAAGGTGCTGATCGTTTCTATGGCAACGTGACAGACATGATCGGGTATCGCCCGTACCCTTTGATGAAGTACTGCTGGCGCTACATCACTCCCTGCTTCTGTTTTGTAAGAGTTCCGTCCTTTTGATCAGATGTTTCATGCATGCTTTCAGTCTCCTGACTGTTGTATTAGATGTGGGGTATGATACAGGTTCATGAGACAAAAGGAGAAACTACCTCCCACAGCTGAGAATACACACATTTAATAGGACAAATCTAGTGTACGTAGAGCATCCGTCTTGACTCTTTTGAACCTTACATTTTATTATCATTCCTCCCAGCAGAAGATCCCAGGATGGGGAGACTAGAGTTAATCTAAGTGTCAGTGTCACAGACTGTCACATTTAACACATTTGTCTCCTCTAACACCAGGGCACCTTCATCTTCTCCATCGTCAAATACACCCCGCTGAAGTTCAGTAACACCTATGTTTATCCACTCTGGGCCAACGTCTTGGGTTGGTTCATAGCCACGGTCTCCCTCTCCCTCATCCCTCTCTATATGGTACACAAAATAATCCAGGGAAAAGGGACTCTTCGACAGGTGAATATACTCCTCTTTCTTCCCTCTGAGTTGAAAACATTCAGTATGGCCATATTTTACACTCTGATGTTTGGTAAAACTTTTAACCTCTTAAATAGATTAAAGTTTGATTATTATTTAACTCAACAAAGAGCTGTGCAGCTCGCTGGCTCTCTCCATTATTTCTCTCCTGGAATTATCGACAGGATTTATTTCCCTTCTAGATGAACAGTTTTTGGGATTAAATTAGTAAAAAAACTCAAACTTTTACTTCTGAATGGATATTTGTTCGGTATTTACCTCGTATTCTCTTTACTTCAGGGGCAAAAACCTTTCACTCAACTATATTATTTTGAAAACTGAAGTTACTTTGTGAATGGAAGAACAAGGTCATTAGCATCACATGTTCCAGCAACATTGAAGGGGTTTACAATAAAGCTTCAATAATAACAAGCCAGTGATGGGCTGTTTAGCACAATGACAACTTGAATCTCTGAGTCAATATCAGAGTTTTTTTACACTGTGGTATTACTACTTTTACAGGATTTGAGTACTTTGTTCATTACTGCAGTTACAATGGACATCTAAATCCCACCAAAGCTTTCAAATCTCCCCTTAAGCTTTTCATAAGGGTTTGCACAAGAAAAGCAAAACAGAATCTCAGAACCATTCTTCCTTTGTTCCGTAGATGAGCATACGACAGCTTTTTTACAGAGGGTACCACACCTCTTTATAGTGCAATACAGCACATTTATTTTTCATTTCAATGAGTAACTTATAAATACTGATTTATGACTTATGCATTATGAAAAACATAAAGGAGTAATATTGCAAAGAACGTTGTGTTTTATCCGCAGCTCAACTGAATTTGACTGTTTTCTTTTTTCAGCGTTTCTTGCTACTGTGCCAGCCGGTGGATCTTGCTTTGGATCAAAAAGTTCTTCCCACAGTGGGCACCACGGCCCTCACAGAGCTTAAACCTTTATCCCATAATGTGGAACTCACTCAGTAGGTTTCCATCATGAGTAAAGCAACATCATGAAGACATACTGCCCTTGGTTCTGAACCGTGGCCACCAAAGACCCTGACAGGCTGCTCTCAACCAACTCGAACCAATAGCTTTAGTTTAAGAAATAAAGGTGCAGTTGAATCATTGTTGAACTTTGAACTTTAATCCAAAATGTCTCTGTGAGCAGCCGGCCTTATCCTCACATAAAGTTGTTGATCTACATCTACCTGTACAGTTTTCAAACCATCTTTCTCAATATAATTTGGCAGGAATATGGAAAATGAGACCGATTATTACAACTATTTTTATGTAATGCCCATGCATGGATCACATCTGCCATGTTGCATTTTAATGTGTGTTTTGTATGATTTCCTTTGGGTTTTTTTTGTAACGTGAGTAGTTTTATTGTACATCCACTGGCTACATTTTTCTGTATTGTTCATATAGTGATGTGATATAGTCATCTTTTTCTGTCTAGTGCTGCAGTATATTTGCATCTAAATAGGGAGTGGAATGTATGCGCCATATAAAGTGCTACACACACGTCTTCATATGAACTCTTTAAACTGTGGTAAATGCCTTGTAACAACACATTAAGGTTATTTTACCTCGATACACAATACTTTAACTTTTTGTACACCTAATGGACTCTGGGTTGACCTGCTACTTTTGCCATTACCTTGTGGTAAATGGTAGATATAATATATTTCATCTGCCCTTGCTATGCAAACAATGGATCAACAAATACAAAAAGGATGGCTGATTGTGAAAGTTATGAAGTTAATGTGATCACTTTTTTTTACCTCCTATTAAAGGGAGAACTTTGGCATCTTGGAAAAGCTGCCATTGAGTATCAACTATGACAATTCTATTCAACGAGGGCCCCAGCATACGATCCCACAGTGAGTCAGCCTGTTCTACTTTTACATGTCAAATTGTCAGCTCCATGTTCCAGCGTGTTAACCTTCCACAATAAGAGTAAGAAGCCGGGTTTGATCCGCCAGCCCGAGGTACCCAAAGGTAGTTATTGTATGCTATGCAAGTTGAGCAACTGTACTCACTGTGTGCCTACTTAAATCCTGTGTGCCTGTTACTACATGCCAGTGACTAAAACATGTGCACGATGTATTTACAGTTAACTTCAGTGACCAAAACCACACTGACGCTTCCAGTCAGTATGGTGACTTATTAAAAATGCACAGACAACAGGAATGCTTGTCAAGATTTGTCAATTACCAGTAGATGATGATGTGAGAATAAGCATTCCTGTTTGTCCATTTTTAATAAGTCACCATACTGACTGGAAGCGTCAGTGTGGTTTTGGTCACTGAAGTTAACTGTAAATACATCGTGCACATGTTTTAGTCACTGGCATGTAGTAACATGCACACAGGATTTAAGTATGCACACACTATAGTACAGTTGCTCAACTTGCATAGCATACAATAACTACCTTTGGGTTCCAGGGCTGGCGGATCAAAAATGTGTAAAAAGAGAACCTTCAAAAACATATTAATTAACTTGGTTGGATTGATCAAAGATGTGGGTTTGAACTCCAATACTATTTTTCTTTACTTTAATTGCAGTCAAAACGTAACCTGCCCTAATAAGACTGAGAGATTAAAGTCTCTGCACTGTTTTGCGCACCCACGGGGACCGCAGGCTTCTCAAATCGAGAAAGTAATTGAAGGACAGTGTGGAGGACAGCCTCTATTGGGTGTATTTCAGTCAGTTTTGAGAATCAGCAGCCCCCAAAACGGTGATGAAACTGTTTAAAACTAAAGCAATTAGTCATTGAAGTGTGTGAGTAAGACAAAAACACTAAAAATGCCATTCAAGGGCTCATGGAACCAAGTGTCTTCTACTTTATGACTTGAGTGTATGAATCATGACTGAGAGCTGTTGAAGGATCATAAAACTGTTTTTCTGCTTAAGACGTTATTCAAGCATTGATTCTAATGTCGTTTATAGATTGGCATGACCATTATCAATATCCAAGTTCTCTTCATGCAAATCATTTTTTTTTGGAGAAGGATAAGAAGCAGTGAGAAACAGGATGAATAAAATCTTCGTTTCAGGATGGCTCCAGGGGACAAGCCAAGGTGTGAGATCAACACCTTATGTGAAGGGTGTGTGTGAGAAAACGAGAAGAAAAATTAGACCCTGCACGTAGTGGCTCTTTGAGTTCTTTCGCTCCACCACACCTTGCTCCTCTATTTCCTTTAGGACCCGAAGTGAATCCACCATGCCCCCGGGATACCCGGTGCACATTCCAGCTTCCGTTACTCGCCCCATTATCCTGCGGTGTGTACGCACTGCAGCCCCGTCAACATTAATCACATCAGATCAAAGAATGCAAAAAGTAGGTGTGAAATAATGTACGACTGACACGAGTTTGAAGTTGATATTAAATTGGAGCGAATCCAAGCTTAAACTGGGCCTGTCCCGAGGTCTGCTTTAATGCGTCTCTAAAGACGGTCAGTTCATAATGTGCGGCTTATTGTGTCCAACTATGGCTGAGGGGTGGATAGAAGGGACTTGGGGGGGAAGTAGGTTTATAAAGGGGGGAGGCTTATATCTTAACGTGGGGGGGGGGGGGGGGGCAGAGTTAAAAAGGGCAGGAAGGGGTAGGAGCCTTATGGAGCTATATTTCATGTTTCTTTGCTGTGAATAGTAGTGTGTGTGTGACGAGTGAGTGAGTAATATGGCCACAGGTCTGTCAGGTCCGTCTCCCACCGTATAAGAGACTACATTAGACTACACTAGTTTAATTGTTTTTTTGTTTTTTTTCACCTCATGTTTTTGGTTTGTAAATTCTTTATGCAGAAGAGCAATAAATGGTCATTGCACCGAACCGGATCAATTTCTACTCATCTTTAAAACCACACGCGTCAAGATATATCAAGTCATGTCAGGCTGCACTAATCAGCTAATATGGATCAGGTGTGAGTCACAGAGCCACACGTGAGCGAGTAACCGTGACAACGGAGCAGCTTAGTTCAGTACGTTAATGGGCCAAGGCCAAGAATTCTTCAACTAATGCATTTGCTTTCGGGGGAAAAAACAGAACCAAGAACAACCGCACTTCAACTGGAAGCACCATAAGCTCGGGTTCATCTCGCCACGGCTCTGACGGTTTTTGAGGGGCGCCTGCTCCCGGACCAGACATGTTGTAACTAGACGCCACCTACATGCGTGCACGGGGCTTTGCAAACAAGGCAGCCAGGGCAGTGAGACGATGCACGTGTTTTTGATCAGCGAGTGTTAAAAAACTATAACTCATGTCTATCTTTTTCCCACCTAATTAAAAATCGTCAACAGATGCTAACATGCCAGAGACAAGCCAGCGGTTAAAGGGGGCCAAAGCACTGAGTGAAACTCAAGGAACGTGTTGTCAAAGACAAAAAACAGGTGGGGGGGGGGGGGGACCAGGCGGTGCGTGCTACGCTAAGCTAGGCACCCAAAAACTGACCAGCCAAGAGGGACATAAAATATGACACAAGGTGAACCACATTTCAAAAAACTTTAGTAAATGGGTCAAAATATACAAGATGCTGTAATTATGACACTGATTGACGAGGCCTCAATCCTCTTTGACGAGCGTGTGAAAGCGTTTCTTTCGTGTTTCTCACAGCCGACGTGTGAGAGTTGGCAGCCACATGCACACTTTAAATTGAAACAAATTAGTCATCCTCACATGATGTGTGAATAGTAGAGGAGACATAAACACCGACAAAGACATTCTCACCTGGCAGCTGTGCACCATGGAGAAAGGGACACGACGTCCCCAAGTAGGTTTTACTGTATCGCTCCAGAGAAGCGATCACGACCGAGCTCTAACTGCCAAAACTGCCGTGGGACATTATCAAAACATCGATTCTAATCAAATCTTTCATGGAAACTTAATATCAGAAAAAAGGACTCCACTGGGTGTGATGGATGATTAAATGACAGTTGGTAACCTCTGGCGACACATTAACTCAAGTCTTTCGGCATCACACTTCAACCAGACCTAATAATGAAATCTATTACACCATTATAACTAATTTACTGGAAGTGTTTAGCGAAAGCGTGAGTCCTATCTCTTCACAGTATGACTAAGTATTCTTAGTCTAAGTAACTTACTGTAATACACCGGGCTACACGTGCTACGTGTGACATTTAAAAAACTTAAAAAGCTCGTTCACACACGTGTAGACAGCAACACCTCTCCTCAAACTTTGCAGCTCTCATTGCTCCAGTTAAACACGGATCAGCTCACACACACACACACCGATAAACGTTTCCCAGTAGAGATGGGAAACCTCCCATCACTCCCAGGGTGACTCACTCCGAACTTCAAACTGAACAGATCTCTGAACGAAGCACTCAAAAAACGAGGTTTCCTCCTGCCCTCTGATGGCTGAGGTCAGTCAGTACAAGACACGCTATATATAATCAAGTATATGTACCGGTATAAAAGACCACTTTTTAGTGTTTTTTCATGTAAGTCTACCATATTTTGGAGCATATCTGATTTAAAGGGTGGAAAGAGAAATGTTCCACTTTCAATAACATTGTGAAGAAAAGCGTTTGTCCTCTCGATGACCTTCTAGAATATTCTTATCACTCTCATTCACTGCCTTTTTATAGACGTTGCCATGGAGAACAAGGAGCTAGGAGACCAATTGTCAACCGTGTGATTTGCTGACACCCGTCCCATTTTAAGCTTATATTCATAATTTGACATTTTTGTTATTCAGGAAATATTTGAACCAGACATGAGAAGAATCATCTCAAAACTTATTCAGGTTATTGTTGTTATACATTGTTATTATGCAGTAACTAGGGAGTCAGAAATTAAGAAAATGCACACACTTTTTAATGATAAAAGAATATTAAAACAAGTTAGAATGGGTAAATCAGTCATTTAAAAAAAAAAAAGTGTTGTGTCCATAAAGAAATATTTCTGTCTTTTAAAAGAAGAAGGCGGCCTAGATAGTCAGTTTTAGTGCCTCGAATCCTCCACTGGCGGCTTCAATGTTTTCCATTCAGTTAAGTATATAATGTCCACTGAGGTCAGTTTCAGCATTTTCTCCCTCTTTTCTCCACTTGGTTCCCGGTTTGATTGCGCCCGTGTTTCAGATTTCCTTGAACCTGGAATCAAAACATTTGAAAATACTACAAACCATTCACAATACCATCTTTTAATGTGTAAGGCAAAAATCAGGGTTGGACACTCACCCTCTGGCTCGGGGGACGCGTCGACACCAACCAAGAGCTTCTTTGTAAACGAGCCTGGACAAAAACTTCAGACAGACCAACAAACAGGCAGCGCGTCACTCAGGGTGCCGTCAGTGGAACACGCAGCAACGAGAGGAAGATCTCGGGTCATTTTGAGTCTAAGGTGTTTCTTACCAGGCAGGCTAGGAGGTCAGACGTGATGAGCATGTAGAAGACGTGGTTCCAGCCAGTGGGAGAGATCAGGCCGGCTAACAGAGGACCCACCGCAGCCCCTATAAACAACACGTCAATGATTACATGGGATTAAGTTATACAATGTTAAACACAAGCCGAAGGGAGGCAGATTTCATTCTTGTCCTAATTGTATGATATAAACTACTGCATTTTCACAGCTTTCTTTTCAAGTGTAGGTAACAGTTGTTTAAAGGGAGTCACGAAAAATAACTCCACACATACCAACAGAACCAGTCCCGTCAATAATTGCCGTCACCGTTGACAACGCCCTGGAGTTTCCTCTCAGACTCTCGTGGGTTCCCTGTGGCAACAAAAGACACAGAAGTGGGAGATGTACTCCGATCTTTCACTGCAGTACGAGCAGTCCTACCACAGGTGTGTTTCCCATGATGCTTCAGGTCTTACCAGGTCAGCAGATACAGCAGTGGTGATGAGGGCATAGGGTCCGTTCACCAGGCCTCCACACAACAGCAGCATACCTACACATAGTAAAAAAAAAAAAAAAAAAGTTAGCAAATAGTAACTACACAGCGAATAAATAGAACAATGTACATATTCCTTTCTGATGACTCACACCTAACTTGCATCAGACAGGTGTGGTCAATGTGAATAAAGGAAATGACTCAAAATAAAGGAGGCGAAGTTTGACTGCTCCCATCACCTGTGCATTTCTTCCAGTGAGTTTTTTTCTTTTTTTTAACTTAGTGAGAAATGTGGAAACAGGAAAGGGAAACAAGTCTTACCGATTGTAGTAGCCAGGCTCCTTTGTCCAATGTAGTTATAGAGGAAAAGCTGCAACATGAACAAAGACATATCAGTACTTGCTTGTATCTACTTTCTATATGTTTATGTCTACACATACACTACAACGGAACTCGTTTCTCTACTTCTTTCCTTCAAAAATAACTTTAAAAATAATATAACCACAAAGAATTTTTCATCTGTAGACTGTGTGGATTTGTTGGATTTATGAGATGATTCTCACCATTGGGGCCGCAGTGAGCAACATGACGCAGCAGGTCGTCGCCCTCCCTCCCGTGTAGTCGGACACGAGGCCCGCCGTGATGCCTCCTGTTGACACACAGCACATTGAAGCCAGCTCACGTCCTCCTCGCAGCACTGAGATCATCAGTCGCATGACCTCAACTAGTCACATTCCCCCGATGATGTATAATTAACTCTATCACTGACGCTGATGTTTAAGTCTTTAATAATCTTTTCAAATTCCAATTAAGGCCTTTTGTTTTCCTTCCTACAGGTCTGAAGTACACTATCGAGGTGTGTTTCCATCAGATATTTTGTATTTCAGATTCATTTCTCTTTCCGGTCAGATCGTCATATACTGAATCAAAGCTTACCCACGATTCCTCCAACATCAAACAGAGTTGACATGTCTCCTGCCGCTTTTGCATCAAAATGGGCTGAAAATGAAAATAACACTCAATTTCAGTCAATTGCAATTCATGTGGATGAAACTACAATGTCTGATCTCGTCATTTAAAAAAAAAAAAATGAAATACCGACCAACGTTGGAGATGTAGAGAGGAAGCCAGTAGAGGAAGGTGTAGCTGACCAGCTTGGCAAACAGCAGGCAGAGAGAAAACTCAACCACTCCCTTGAAGGAGACAATAAAACACGGTCAAAAGCTTTCCTGCAATGCCTTAATTATCAGTCGTGCGATTCACAATCCCCTGGCCTCCTTTTTACTAGGAGGTGTAACGATACAACGAGACAGACCTTTGACCCCCGAGCTCAAAGTAAAGTGAAACATTGTATCCGAGTGAACGGACTCGTCGATTCGGGAGCCGCGGCCCGTCCCGGAAATACGAACACGTGCGTGCGCGGAAGACGTTTGGATGGTTCAAAAGAGGTCGTCGCCACTCACAGGTATACTTAGGGCCCCGCTGAAGCTGATGGCCTCCGTGTGCTGCTCGACGACCTCCGCGGGCTCGGCGGCGCTGATGGAACCGTACGCGGCTCGGTCTACAGGGGACGAGTTAGTGGCGAGAGACTCCGTCTCGTCGCTCTCCTTCTCACTCTGAAAACAGAAAAAAAAGGGGGTCTTGTTACAGAGCGGAAGGAACGTCTCAAACATGTGAATCTCCACCTGTAATCTAGAAAAGTAGAAGAGAATGGAGAGCGTCTCATGCTGCCGTGGGCGTTGATTGTTTTTGGTGTATAAAATGCATATATGGGTACTAGTTATGGGTACATGCTCCTGGTGGTATGCAAGTAACTTTATTATAAGTAGTCAGGAGGAATTGGGTACGTGGAGGTGGGTTGCTTTTACTCACATGATGCTGGGGAGGAGTGCAGTTGATGTGTTCAGGTTCTGAATAAGAGGAAAAGATGTGATTCGGAATTAAAAAAAACAACAACTATATTTGTGAAGATGAGAAACGCTAAAACACCATGAGTCATTCTCACACTTCAGTCTGTACTGAGGGAGGAAAGGAGTAACCAATCTTTTAAGTTAATCATAAAACACATCAACACATTATTTTATTTACTTTTTGCACATTACTGCAAAGAACTGTACTTTTGGCTTTTGGAACAGCGTAGTTTACCTAGGTTTCTTATATTTTAATCTTTTCTATCACTGCTCAGCTGTCAACAGATGTTTACTTAGCAAAGGCAACCCCCTTCAAAATAAAAGAAAAAGACATTTTTAATGCTCCTGTGAAAGAGAACAGAAACTTACTTTCAACCAAAAAGAAGAAGCAGAGGATCCCAGTGGAGGCGATAATGAGCCCGGGGACGATGAAGGACAATCCCCACGCCGAGGACACAAAGGCTCCTGCGATGAGGGAGCCCAAGATGTTTCCCACAGAGGTGTGGGAGTTCCACACACCCATGATGAACCCACGTCTGATGATCAAACCACAACAGATTAATCAATTAGCTGTAAGTCGCATCAAAGCAGTAGTTCAACGATCTAGGTAAGACGGCTATTCGCTCTCTTTCTGATTAAGTGTGTGTGTGTCGAGTACAGAGTGAGGACATGTTAGCTGAGCGAAGCAGAGCAGCTTGCCTCGCTCTCCACTTCTCAGGCACATCACTCCTTCTAAAACCACAATTTGAAGTTTTTCATTCCTTCATTCCTTCATTTGTGTGCGGATCAGGCAAAAAATATTGCAAATCTTAGTCCCTCAGACATCTGGCTGGAGATTACAAACTTCTGAACGGTCAGGTTTATCTGAGGGGCCTTTTTAGATCCATGACGTGGGTTGGACGGGTTCACTCAAAACGTGACACATGTGCGCGTGGGAGTCAGGCCGCCCCAAGAAGACGCGTCTAATGCAGCCGAGTCAGCAGGGCTGAACGCGTGGTGCACACTGCGCAGTACTCACTTCCCCTTTCCAAACCAGTTCCCGATGCACGCCACCACTGCAGGCCACCCGGTGGTCTGCATGAGCCCGTTCAAGACCTGCACAACAGGGAGGGGGGGGGGGGGGGGGGGGGGGGGGGGGGGGAAGAGCATGTGTTAACTTGCTACATCAAAGCCTCTCGATGCAAAGTCTACTTAAAGAGGGGAGAAGGAGCCTAGAGTCTTAACATTCCCACACACAGCCGACATAAGCCCCCGGCACACTGCAGCTGTGTGTCATGTGATTAGCCGCCGTGAGATCTCTCCGTTGCATAAGTCGTTGAATTCACTTGTGGAATTTGACTCCAGGGAACGGTCATGGGAACATTTGGTTGACTAAGTGAGAATAATACTTTGTTCAAAACAAATAAATGAAATGAAACTGCAGCATTATTACTGTACACAGGAAGGGAAAGTAGCTGGCGTTGCCTCACTTGTTCCCAAGGTAAGCAGACTATCACATGACTAAAACCTGCTCGGCGATGTGGGTGGTAATTACTGGACAAAGATAAAAATAATAATGAAGTGAAAACAAAACTCTCGTGAGTGTGCAACCACACCGAGACAAAAGGTAATTTCCTACAGAGTCAAAGGCCACCAATGGAACCTCTGTGTGTGTGTGTGTGTGCGTTTTTGCAGAGTCAGCAATAGACAGCTCATCTGATCAGTGCTTCCCTCTTTCACTCCTAATGAGAGTTCAGTTTATACAGCGGTTATTCCTGCCTTAAAATGCACGAGAGGTTGTTTGGCTTCTAGTCGTCCCACTAAGCTGGGCTAACTGGATTTTTACTTCAGCTCTGTGGTGAATTCTTCAACTGACTCATAAAGAAAGTGACATGTCACACCGCCTTTTCTGCTGGTGATTGCAAATGGGCATCTTAGTCAATACCTTTTTATCATTTATGGGAACAAATCAAATGTTCAAAATTTTACAGATTGGGCTTTTAAACAAAGCACTATAAGAATAAATGGTTCATGGGTTTATTTGGGGTTAATAAGCAGACAGGGAACTGAAGACGTGCACGACGTTGCGGCAGTGTCTCTTTACCTGGACGACGGAGTAGTACCATAACGAGTGGATGTTCAAGTAAAAGCCGAGGCCAAACAGACACGTGAACACTCCACTCATCAGCATCCCGAAGCTCAGGTAGTAGCGCAGAGGCACGCGCTCTCCAAATATCCCGCTGTTGACAACGAGAAACTCAGCTAAGCACAAACACACACACACACACACACACACACACACATAAAAGGATGTCTGCAGGCAACAGCACATACAAACCTGAAAAACATGCCGATGGCATAGGCAACCAAGAAGGAGTTATCCAAAACCCCAAACAGGGTCTGGTAGTTGCTCTGGTCTGGAGGGACGACACAAATGAAACGGTTAGGATGATGGAGGTTTCAGTGGGAGGGGGGACGAGTCCTTTGAGGCTGCTTTTAAGGAAACTACCTGAGCAGCGAACAAGTGGGTCAAATGTCACTGATCAATAGGCTAGAGTCATGTGCTTGAATAAGGAAGCGCTCTAGTTCTGGCTGAGGTGAATAACGTGAACACACATTTCTTCCCGTAACAATTCCTTGAATAAACCGCACAAAAACTCAGGGATTATGTCGATAAAGTATTTTCCCCCGCTGGACGACCGGAGAAAGTGTATTTATGTAAATGTGTATATGAATCCTTTTAGAATGTTATTTCTGCAGTGTATAAAATCAAAGTTCTTGTGCATTTGTCCTGTCCTGACTTTGGTAGGACAGTGCCAAATGAACTTAAGTATAAACAAAAGGGTTTTCCAAAGTTTTAATGCCAATTTGTTTTTTTTTTGTTTTTTACAGTGTTTTCTTAGAACTTTTAGAGATTTTATTTTTGGGGGAAATTCCCATTGCTAGTCTGCATTATCTACTTGTGAGTGGTAGTGTCAGAGTTGATAGCAAAATAAAGGACTTACCAAAGGGCGCCCAGTCACACCATGTTGCATTGTTGGTGAAGTTTAGGTCTGCAGGTCGAATGACTGAGGAACAGTTTCTGTGCAGCTCACTCTGATTATGAGACAGAACGATCAAAAGCATGAACTTTTGCAGGAGAATGCACATAAAACTTTATTTGTTAGCATTAAATAACTGAACTCAAGTTTCTTCTCTTTAAAAATGTATGCATCATGTGTCAGTCAGAGACCGAAAAAAAAGAAAAGGGCACATTTACATAATCAAGAGTCCGAGTTCAGGTAAAAAACCCTTCTACTGTGAAGATAAAGTCTGCGAATGAAACATTCTCTCAACTGTGTATTCATTACATTCTAATCATTTTGCTCTTTAAGTCGTCTTGATTTCCAAACTCCAATAACACGCTTCTATTGACCCACGGCCCCGACGCGTTCCTGCAGAAGCCCCGTGGACAGAAGAAATTGAATTGTCCGCGCTCACCTTTACGATGCTGATAGGCTTCCGTGAAAGGTGGTAGGCCGTGTAGAAGAGGAAGGTGAGGGTAAGAATGAAACCGCGATACCTGCAAAAACAAAAGGATGACGTAATGAAAACAACAACAAATAACTACTTTCTTTTTGAACTCTTAAAATCATAAAACAGCTTTTAAATAGATATTAAATACTATTAGAATTATTAACATGTTCAAATCTTAATAAAGCAAACTGCTGCCACCATGTAACAGATTAGCGGTTTTCATCTGGGTAGAAACGGAGAGTTTACAACTACACTAATGTATGGGTAGAAATCATAATTGGTCAAATGTTTATCCCTAATTCACAAAGCCGACATCAGCATTATACAGTGGCACGTGTTGTAACATTTGGGTAGCGCTAATAAAACTATGATGACATATCAGAAACATCAGGTTTTGACATATGTTGCACCAGTGGTGCAGAGATTTCCTCTTTTATTTCCTGCTCTCATGACGTTGGTATTTTGTGAACCTTTAGGAGGGGCCTGACCTCTAGGTTGGGAATTTTACTTTAATATGACCTTTTCTGACTCGTATTCACGTATTTTTTGTTGTTGTATTTCTACTGCTGATATTATTAACTTTGCAAAGACAGGATTTAGTGCAGGGCCGGTTTGCTTGCTGTAGGCCGTACTCGAGTACCTTACCGACTCGACTCCTCAATGTCTGCCACCTTTAGCTGTTATTATGGTTTACTAATCACACCGAATAAAAAGATGGAAAGGCATCGTCACTTTTAATCAACGCAAACAGGCTCCGCGAGAAACACTGAAAGAACAAGTGTAAAAGCATTTAGTGGAAGTACTCGTGAACCATCTTGTTAATTGACTCATCTTTGCAGTCAACTTTCAAGGGGAAAAAAAACAGAAAAACTCTAAAATGGTGGAATTGATTCCTTTCACTGGGGGTGGGGGGCAATTTGAGGGTTTTACTGCTTTAGGAAAACGTTTGAATTAAAGTTAAAGTTTTTATTTTTTCTCGTTGGGATGTTTTTTTTTGGGGGGGGGGGTCTCTCGATTGCTGTAAATGAGCAAAATTCAGATAAATGAGGCCCCCATTGATAAGTGATACAGGACACTGAGGTTATTAAAGTGTAAGTATTTCGTCCAAATTCCTTCAAACTTCTTGATTTGCGACTGTATCGATTTGTTAAAAGGCCACATATACATCGATAAGGGAAGAAAATCTGAAATTCCCATTTAAAAAAAATAGTTTATCTTTAGTCCGGCAAAGACACGCGAGTAAAAAGGACGTAATAACACGTTGGTAACGAGTCAGTGGGTCTCAACATTGTAGGTATTTATATAGTAACATCAGAAATGCACAGAATGCGTTTATCGACGCGGCTGAGCCGATCATTTACAGCCCAGCAGCGATAAGCACGCCACGGACCAACAATAGTAACACACGGGACAACTCACCAACTATCCCGAGAAAAGGACGTGACCAGCCGGATCCCGGGGGCCAGGGGAGTCTTCATGGTTCGGGCAGAAACTTGCGTCACAGTCGGAACACGAAAAAAAAAAAAGATCAGATCCCAGACATGTCTTATGGGGAGAAGGCTTCTGCTTTCAAACCCTTCCAAAATAAATACAA
Source organism: Pungitius pungitius (assembly GCF_949316345.1). Taxonomy (NCBI): domain Eukaryota; kingdom Metazoa; phylum Chordata; class Actinopteri; order Perciformes; family Gasterosteidae; genus Pungitius; species Pungitius pungitius. Next base: position 15,146,098 of record NC_084915.1, read on the forward strand.
AATTAAAAAAAAAAAAAAAACTCCGATGGTGGGACGCTTAGAGGCAGCTCGCCGGGTGTTTGAAGCCTTTATTACCCGGTTGGAGAGCTGAGGCTATCCGCAGATTCCAGCTGCTAACTAACGTTACAACCGTGAAGCAGAGAAGCAGCCTCTCGGTGCGACGTGGTAAACATGCAGCACATCTCCATTCTGCTCCGGCGGGGAGTTTATATTCAGCACCGGTGGTGGTGGGGTGGGGGGTCCGGACCTGCCCAACTTCAGAGAGGAAAAAAAAGCCGTCCGACGGGATAAAAATAATGTTATTATTTGTCTATATATGTGTTATTCCATAGGATATTCCAGTCGGGAGACTTCCGGAGGCCATGTGACCCCCACCTCCCCCCCTATCACTCCAGTTACGTCACCGGAAACAGCGGCGCGTGAGGAGGTAGGCTCTGGAACGACTAGGTGCCCCTAGTGGTTCCCAACGATAGTGACCATCAGGATATTAGTATTAACAAAGTAAAATTGTCACAACAAAAACTTTTTTTCACACCTTTCAGACATACACAAAAGACAAGTTTATTTAATCATACTTTAATTATTATCTCTAGCAGTAACGTTCAGTATAATAGTGTACTTTACTTAATTTATCTGACCGCTTGATTACTTTCAAGTTAGATTCATGTAAAATAAATCTTAACCATAATATATTAATATTAAGATGCGTTATTGTGGATCAATCTACTCTGTTGTATATACACTAATTAAAATGATTTTCACTTTTACCAGCTGCAACATTATATTAATGAATGCTGTTACATTTGGACTAAAGTAACAGATTTGAGTTCTTCTTCTGGCCAAAGTCAACTTCTGCTAAAAAAAGAAATGTTCCCCGTCAGTTTTATTATTATTATTATTATTATTATTATTATTATATATAGCCATTCTCCAACCTGTAGATGAGTTTAGATCCTCATCAAAACAAATACGATTTGAGATGAACATCAGTAAATTAATCAGCATTTATCTATAAATAAAGTCATGTGATTCTTACAGTATCGGTTGTCATCAGTACTGTTGGCATTAGAGGAAAAAATCCAGAGGCAAAGTTAGTGGATCACCAGTCTTTCAAATACATAATCTAGGAATCATCAATGTCTTTCCAAAATGCTCCACCAAACCTCAGTCCGTTGCGTAAAGGTCCGGCAAGTCATGTCTTCTACATGTACACAAATTATGGACAGAGATAAAACTGACACCAGTCTTCTCATCCGACTTTGTTTGATGTTTGTTTCACTCCTTCAGCTGCCTTTAGTGCAACTCCAAATTCAGCATTGTTGACTGTAACGCCTTGGCGTACGCTGTGGAGGAGACAAACGCTACCGTCAGTATTTGTTAATGTTCTCACTATTCGTCCCGCTCAGGGAAAGGAAGGGGAGAGGGGTGGGGGGGGGGGGGTGATGTGCGCAGCGCTCACCTTTGGGATTGTTGTGGAACACGCAGTTGTTAGCGCAGGTGTCGGGGTGCGAGTCCCAGAAAGACGACGCGCAGCAGCAGAGAGGAGGAGGCTCCAGCTTCTCCTGAGACAGTCGCTCCTTCATCTGAGCTCTGAGAGCATCAATGAACCTGTCGGGAGATACAATCACTCTGTAGCTCGGCTCATTTGGTCCAGGTGACCCGTAGTTAACCGTACGGGACTTATAGATATAAGATAAATTCACTTTATCAGACCAAACCGCTTCCCCTGGGGCACCAAAGGCTTCACACATTTAACACCGTGTGCTTGCATTTGAGCATTTATTACCTCACAGCTACTTTCCCTTTCTCCTCTCTTCTCCTACTCTGCAGAAGCACATCTCTCTCCTCCTCCTCGAGCTTCAGACGCTCCAGGATCAGCAGCTCCCTCTCCTCCAGCTTGCGCTTGGCTTCAGCCAGCCGCCGATCTCTCTCCAACTTCCTCTCTTCCTCCAGACGAACCTGTTCTTTCTCAGCTTTGATGCTTCAGGGGAGACGGGGCTACTTTAGAGGAGGCCGATGGTAAATAATCATTTACCATTTACATTATTACATCACTATTTTACAGAGAAAGTAGATTTGAGCAAACTTAAGCAAAATGAGGAAATATTTTTCAAATTTATCACCACTGCTGTCTGTCGTAAAGCCGATGATAAAAACAGCCATCACGAGGTAGAGCTCAACAGATGTTGATGAATTAGAATCGAACCATTAGGAGGAAGCGGTTTAGGAGAAAATACCGTGGCCCAGTCACCTTCTCGTCCTCTTCAGGTGTTTCCTGTTCTGTTTGTTCTCCTTCACTTGCTCTCTCTCAATGTTCATGTACACACGTCGGTGCATCAGGAACTGAGACTGACGCTGCAGAGAGAGCGAGACAGGTGCTATTTGTAACATTTGTTGAGATGGTACAGGGATTCTAACATGTAAAAGTCAGCGCTTCATGCAGATGTCAGACGATGTCCACCTGTCTTTTCAGTTCTCCTTGGTCAATAAGAGGCCACAGGGCCTGTGGGACTCCGACGCCGGACTTGAAAGCAGGAGGCTGTGGCTCCTCAGAATCCCACATCATAGGTCCACTCATCTGAAGCAAACAGTCGGATGAATTCTTATCGTCAACAAATCAAATGACAAATGCACAATATAGTAATGTCGTCGTTGTAGTGAACTGCAAGGCCTCGGAGGAAAGTGTAAGGTATAGAAATACATAACAGTCAACCTTGTTCCCTGGCATTATGCCATTAGTCATGTGGTGAAGTGAAACAACACAACTTGTTAGGTTTAGTATAATGGAACGTGACCATGTTGTGTACTTCTAATGGCATTCTGTCAGCTGTGTAAAGGCGATATCAAGGTCACAAAGCTTGAGCTATTCTGGTTACAAGTTGACGAGAGCCGACTGAAAACACTTTTCAAACTGCGTTTTAGGTGCTATGCTGCCAAACGGTCTCATACAGCTACTTTTAATAACTCACGTGACATCCGCTCTATTGGGAGGATAGTACAATGTGATGACAAATTGTGTTATATATATATAAATCATATATATTATAAATCACATATGGCAAGGTAGCAGATTTTGATTAGCTAAGAGTGTTTTGTTTGCACATCATCTATCGCTAAATTGCTTTTGATTCTCATATCTTTATTTAAATTATCATTACGAGGCCAAATATGAAGGGTTGCTGGGTTTCAAAGCAGTTTCAGAGAAGTTTTACAAAGGATACCAGTAAAAAGAACAAAGACCGAAAGAAATATAGTTTTGCTGATCCCAACATTATGTGTGCAGCACAAAGCCTGCTTGTGAAAATGTAAAATCTCGGCACTGTTCATTGACCTTCTGCTGAACGAGGGGACATTCGTGTTGACTAGTGAAGATATGATCATTCCCCTCTTCCTCTTCATACTCTTCCTCTTCAAACTCCTGCTCTTCCACCTCTTGTTCTGCTCTCAGCAGGTGAGTTCCAGTCTGTTGGGTTCAGAGGACAATGGGTTTTCATGTCACACTGACGGCTAAAACACACTCACACACACTTATAGGAACAATTTGTTTTCAAAAGAGGAACAAGTGTGAGAGCCAGACGCTCACATGTCTGGTTGAGGAGATGTTCCATTCGCCTCCGGAAAGCTCTGACGCAATTTCCTCATGCGGGATGATCCGACAGGCAGCGAGTCTGAGTCTGACCTGCCTCATGCCTCCGTTAGACTGGAAAACAGTGCGAATAAATAATCCCACAGATTAATCACGGTCACATTGTTCCATCACTCACGCAGGGAAACAATGAAATCATCTCGACCGACAAAGGCAACAAAATGAAAACCCATCAACTCATAAAAGACAAGCAAGTGGGTTTTAAAGTGAAGTTAGGGTCTTTGCAATGGTACAGAGAAAAGGCCACTGCTCTAACCATTCTGCTATGTCGATTTCAACAGGGATTTCAGTTTCACTCATTCTATTTCTAAAGGTAACAAGTATTTGTTTGTTTACTTTTGTTTATTTTCATACTAATCCATGTGGGGAACACCATTTATTAAAATACAAATCTGTGACGGAAAGAAAAGTATCAGACTTGGTAAGGCCACCTCAGAACAGTTTGTGCACACAAAACGATAAATACAACTAATATTTCTTAGATTTAACTATATTTTAATAATACAATAGCCTCCTACCTGTTGAGAGCTTTTATCAGTCACCCTTTGTTGTGTAGCACCTCCCGCAGACATCAGCCTCTCGCCAGCAGACACATGCTGAGTCCAGACCTGATGCTGCTGTTGTAGGATTCTTCTGTGAGGTTTCAGCTGCACAGAAAGACACAATTTTTCAATTAGGTCAAATCAAACTGAAGAACAAGAGCAGTACGGGGTGCTCAGCCATATTTCGTCCTCGGTAGGTTGACCGATTTGTCCGTCAAACAACATAAAACTTAAACACTAATATTATATGTGAAATTTCCCCTTTTCGCAGTTTCTGGATAAAACAAATGCTTAATAGTGAAGAACACACACTTTACAAATGATGTGTGTGAAAACATTTCCTGAACCCTTCATTGACTTTTCGCATTGGATACTACTCCATTAATGCTCCACTGTCTCTGTGATAAAAAGGTTATTTGTACCTCGGAGTCTGTCTGACGCTGCCGTCTCTTCTTGATGTCTTGAGCTTTCTGTGCCACACGATGGCGAACTTCATCTTGAAATCGTTGAAGACTTTCTTCGGCTTCCCTCCTCTTTTCTGCCTGGATCTCCTCAGTAAGCAAAGCCAGGGCCTGAAACAAGACATGTAGGCAATGCTTGAGGAAATATCTGAGTATTAATTCATGGGACTTGACGATTAACATCAAATGAATCAATCAAAACAAAATGCTTTTTGATTGTCGATAAAATTGTTTATGATTTCTTTGAAGCAAAAGTGCCACAAATTCAGTGGTTTCAGATTTTTAGGTGACATTTGTTGATTTTTAAATAGTCATTTATGAACCTTAGTGGGGCCTCGTATGGTGGTCAGTAACTGAGCGGGATGTAAATGTCACATTAGACAAAGTAAGCGATTCCATTACGACAAACCGTAATGTTTGCAGTGTAAAATACATCACTTAGTGTTTCTTTGTCTTGATAATCAATATATATTTACTAAGCACATTTACTAAATTACTCTAACGTACTTATAACCCTTAATTAAGTACTTGTACTCTACTTGAGCCTTCCAATTCATTGATACTTTAAACATGTATATTACAAAGCTAGATTTATACTTTGTACAGCAATAGATTCAGTTAAAAATGTATGGTTACCTCGCACTTTGTATATAGACACCAGCAGTAACGTTATATTGTATGAGGTAATTCAAATCATCACCACTTTTAAAAGTTAGATCATTATTGCATCACTAATTACGTACCATTTATACAAATGAGCCGAATGGGTAATTCTGACTTACTTAATATTTGAATGCCAATACTTGCAGAACTATTACCTGTAACCAAGCATTTTTACACCGTAGCATTGCTATTCACACTCAGTTAATATATAAACATCTTCCACAACGGATTAAAAACATATTCAAGCACAACTCATCACCGACTAACGGCTTATCAACAGCCTGGCAACCGACCGCGTCAAAGCTAGCTTAGCATTAGCATTAAATGCCAAACTCACCGACGGGTGCTGAACGAAGTCTTGTCCGGGCTCCACCCAGGCTCCCACCGCCACCACCGCCGGGTTTCTGCCGGCCAGCACCCGGTTGGCCCCTCTAGGAGCTGGGTGCTCCTTACTCCGGTTCACCGAGGCTTTGCACCGGCAGCTTTTAGAAGTTATTAACCTGCCGGCACTCATTAGTAACGTTAGCGTGGTTAGCCTGACGCTAACCCTCCACTTTAAGTAGCTTCTCGGTATCCAGAGTGCCCGGTTGTACGCTTACTGTGATGGGACAGCGGGTTTGTGGACGGTACGACGCAGATATACTCGAAGTGTGAGCAACCAAATGGAGAAAGAAAAAACACCACACTTTGTTGACGGAAAAAAACTCCAAATGACTTGTTTGAGTTTCGCTCACTTCGTCTTCTTTGAATTTCCAGCGTTGGAAAAAGAGCTTACCGGGTCATTACTGCCCCCTACCGGGGAAAGAAAGATACCTCTGTTCCACATTAGCAAGTGGATTTTGATTGCAATTGGTATTGTTTTTACTTGAGCAATTATTGAATGCAGGGATTTGACTTTTAAAAGACTAAATCCACACAATTCAGGTATAGTTCATTTATTTGACGTTGAATTGCTATACTGACCGTGTTCACTAAACATCAGCGTAATAAAAACAACCAAGTTTTACAGATTGTGAAGAATGCAGGCACCAAGGGTTTTTGAGGGGCAACTACACCCTTTAAACAAAAACATAATGATTCATTTTTTAATTATAAAGTCAAAGTTACGAAAACAATTATAATCCTCCCGGTTTTTAAACTTCGAATTGAGGGCAGCATAACAAAAACAAATAGGTAGATCATTAAACCACTGGAATTCACAGAGAGGCTTTCGTTACTTTACTTATTTATTTATTTAAAAAATGACAAGATTTTACCACAGGAAAATAGAATTAAACTGAAGTGTATACACAGGTATTTTCAGATATAAAGATTACTCTGGATGTTGGTGGTTCTGACAAACTTGCGGAGGACGTCTGTGCTCGGAGACGGGTCCAACTGAAGAGAGAAAGAAAAGCCGGAGATCATAATGTGAAAAATGAGAAGAACAGGGAAACACCGTCGATGCAGTTTAGTCATCTTCTGACCTTTTAAACACCTCCTCCCCCTCAGATGTAAATAGAAAAGAAGCTCACCTGTATTGACCCGCCGAGCTTGGATAGTGCAGGTTTGAAGGTCTCCATGGTAACGGAGTCAGGGCCGGTGACGTCGCTGTAACACTGGTACACTACAGTGGCGATGCGGTGTACCTCGCAGTGGTTCAGCACTAAAGAAACAAAAAGGAGAAGAATGAAACCATCAGAATTGCCGAGTATTCCATAGTTTGACCCATGGCCCTTAAAAAATGGTCTCAAGTTCTTAACCCTGACAACTTGTCTCTTTGTTTGGACTTTCAGTGTCTTTAAGAGCACTAGCGCAAACAGACACACACACTCCACTGCAATAAAGTCATGCCGTTTGGTTCATTAATTCATAGAGAAAGTTCATCACACGCGTTAGTGAAAAGGAACGAACTACAGAGCTTCTACTACTTGCTTCATCTCGTTGTATCAATAATCTCAACATACATCAAAGACACAGGATGAATCACAGCTCTAAAAAGGTCCCCACATGGTGTCTGGGACTTGAAAAGATGGAAAAGGAGGCAATCATGCTCCGAAATAATGAGGTCCACTTATGTCAGCTTCGGGTACGTTTTTCTGGTTAAAACATTTTAATGGCTCCGAATGGTACAATGCATAAACATAAGTACATTTTCAGTCTGGCAAAAGGAGATTAACTCCATCTGGCCAAAAATAGTCTTTAAGAAGGTCAACATGTAGCAAGCAATTTTCACAGAGGGGAAGAGATTTTTTTCATCAGACTGAATTTTTACATATTTATTATTGATGTTGTATTAGATGTCTTTTTTTTTTCTTAATTAAAAAACCTTCAAAGCAAATATTCTTCTGCTAAAAATTGGTTGTCACAGGGATATTTGAAGTCATTTCACATTCTCGGTGTAAAGTAACGGCAGTACCTGCTGCTGGGAGTCCAGTGATTATGTTGGGTTGCTCCAGCGACCGGCAGACAGGCTGACCGTGGAAAGCGGCGGTGTGGAGGGAGCGCAGAAAGGGGGCGGAGCTACAGCACAGGTAGTCGGCTGTCTTGTACTCCGCCACGGAGCTGTCCGACAGCACGGTCACACTCAGCTGTCTCCGCTGCAGGCAGCCAAAGACCTACGAGAGACAGAGACACGCCAGCGGCCTTCACTCAACATCGCCTGTACTATATTTAGGTCGTACCTGGAGCGAGGTCAGATCAAACGGGAGGCCATATTGTCTAACATTTTAAAATCAAGGGGCCCTGGACGCGATTACGGTCAAGAACCACTGGCGTGGATCGTCATGAGAGAGACTTTCTCTGCATTACAGCATTTCGTTTCAGTCACCATTTAATCGAGATCCATCCGGCGGATTTGGCTGTGCTGACCCACCTTTTCCGTCCACTGAAACAGCTGGTCTTCTGCAACGTAGCAAGTCACCTGGCACATCAAGACCTTCCGGGAAAAGAGGGCGAGAGGCATGTGACCCAACATTGAAACATTCGTGGAGGATGCATGTGTAACTGATAAACAGAAAAGGATGATTTTACTGTTGGATGATTGAAGGCATAGGCAGGCAGGAGGATAACATGCGTCGCCTGCAGCCAAAAATCATCTTCATTATCGATTTATTAGCAGATTCATTTTCTTGGTTATGTGATTGCACTATGTAAGAGAAAACCAGAGGCCTCAGATGCTAGGCCTACTAGATACTATCAATAGTTATTACAAGCGTAATACCAGATGCGTACTTACAAAACCTAAGACCCACCTAAATCATCATGAAATATCAAGGTGGCATAACAGGGATTTTACTGGTCAGCAATCTATAAATTGCTGCGTGGTTTCTGTGGTATCTGACGTGGCCAGCTGCTAAATACTGCGTGAAAGTCTTCTCCTTCAGCTCCTTAACTTCCTGCAGGCGCTGCGTGATAAATCTGACGCTCCACACGCGGCCGTTTATCTTGATTAAAATCCCGTGCAAACACCAGGCTGAGAGCAAAAATGGAGGTCGACCGACAGTGGATTTTGAAAAGCTCAACAGTCAAATAATCTGCCCGTAACAATTGACCTTCCTTATATTCTGATATCATCAGGAGTTATTCACATGCACATATAAACGCTGGAGGTGTGCGCAGCAATTGTTCAATATTGGACCAGAGCTCCACTGTGACAATAACTCGATCAACTCTATGCTCATCAGACTGTTCGGTTTGGAACTCAGTGATGCGACTAACCACTTACGGCTCAGGTGTATAATTATTTGCTGTTGTTGTTAAAGGCAACCCTGACTGTGGAGCCCTGAGTCCTTACATTTCTCCAATTTATTAAGGTTTTCAAGGCACATAGAATTCTGATGGGCTGCTAATATGCCAAAAAAAATAAAAACAGATGTGTAACTTAGGATCAGCAGGCAGCTCATTGCATTGAATGCTTATAATCGAGTCCGGCTTTCTGTGGGATGAATCGAACACACACTGCTTTGCTCAGTGTGTCACTCACAGATGGGTTGTTCTTGTGTCTGTAGAAAACACATGCCGACTCCCCGCCTGTTAGCCCTGTCTCGCCCCGGCTCCTCTCGTTCCACATGGATGCATGGCCCACTGCGTCCCAGTTCTCAGAGGTGAGAACGTACACGGACAGAAACCCTGCGAAGACACATCACAGGATTTTTGTTTCCTTTTTCACAGGCTGTTTTATTCATATATATATATATATATATATATATATATATATATATATATATTTGTTTATTATAGTTTCATTTTGTTATATAAATATGGTTTGTATAAAATATAATATACATACATGTATATACACACACACACGTATATATTAAATAAACACCCACACACAGAGATAAACAGACGTCACAGAGACAAACAGACGCCTGTTTGCATGTTTTTGTTTGTGTGTTGAAATTATCTTTTTTAGCTAGATTAACTGGTACAGGGTTATCTATACAAGTTAATGTGATGGATTTATTTTAATGTGAAATGTAAAACACCAAAGAAGTTGTTCTGCCATGTCTCATTGTCTCTGATACGACGATGCATTTCATTGTGTAATTTTTGAACAGATCATACTCATTTTTAATAACGTATATTTTTGTTTTTAATCAGGCTGAGGGGCAACAAATGTATAGAAAGATTATAGTAAGAAAAACAGTAGCGCAATAATAAATAGGGCCAGCGGACGTCGGAGCGGATTCTGTGGTCGGCGTAGCAGCTTTAAAGACATCAATCCCCTTGTGATGGATATTTTCCATTATATTCCAAATAATGTTATGGAGAATTCAATCATTGGATTAATTGAGAAATGTCATCAGCGGATTAATGGGTAAAGAAAATAGTGGGTAATGTTATAACTTCTATTATTAATGGCTGGCTGCATTACATTTACATCCTGCAGACCAATTACATTAAATGAAGCCATCATCAATGTTAATAGTCATATGCTCCAACAGTGCATACAAAATGTTGATGCAGTTAAGTAGCTTCATACATATTAATAGAACGTGTAGATTTAAAAAGGGGTGCTTATTTAGAGATTCTAATGTTCAACAAAATGCTGTAATTACTAACCAAAGTATGTTCATGTTTATTGTTATATTTGTGTTATTTCAGAGCTTAAGTCCCTTCACCACTTCATGTTCCAATTTCCTCTGAGGGAACATTAAAGACTCCTCTGACCGGTAATAACAGACAGACTCATAATGTAGCGGCCTCTTACTGGCAGCGTTGTGTCCCACGGCGAGGATGAAGTCGGAGCACTGCAACTGGTTTCCAGACTTCAGCGACTCAGAGACTTCAGGGCTCCAGTGCAGCTGAACCTCCCTGATGAACGGGGCACATGGGTTAGAGTAGGAGGAGCCGTGTTGAAAATACAAATTTCAAGATTTTTATATTTTTATATTGGATTCCATTTGAGATGCAGGTACCTCAAACTACCAACATTACAATGTTTGTCCTCCAGGAAACCAACTTTTGAATATTTTCCTTCAAGTTTAGCTCATAATTTACTATTAAGTAATTCATTAAAAATGATATCAATCCTCTCCCGACAATATCGCCACAAAACATTACATTGGCTCATCAAGTAAGGCTAGTAGTTATTTTATACCAATCCACAACATACCAGAAGATGAGACAGCTTTAAACGGACACTAAATGAATGGCGTTTCTTTTATTTAGCCTTTATATAAATGAGGTGGACAGAATAACGAAACAACAGGTTATAAACACAGCAATTCAACAGCATCCGAAAGTAAAGGCAACAAAATGATCACAATGTTTCATCGACAGCTGTCCAACACTGAACTAAATCTTAATTAAACCCCTTGATGCAGGTGGAATGTCCTGATTTCTCTTATAAACTTCGTTGCTAGTGAAACGCTCAATCTCCACAGAAGATGGTTTAATTGAACATTAATGTGATTAGTATCGTTAATATGAAATATGGAGGGGGGAGTGGCTGAAATGTCACGTGTCATGTTAGCTAGCTTGAGCTTCCCTGTGAATGCTTACTTAATGAAGTTAACTTATGGCTTTTGGGACAAATGTAGTTTGTAATTACGTGTATGAGGAGCATAATCCAACGTTACGGCCACACAGTAATTTCAATAATTGCGTTAAATTAACTCCACGGGATGAGTCAGCATTAATTAGCTTTAATAGTGTAACGTTAATATTTGCATCCTTTCCTGACTCGATGCTTAACATTAACGGCTAACTGTTAGCTACCTCTTTTCCTCCAGCTCTTTGCGGATCTCTTCATCTTCTTCGTTTTCGTCGAGCTCCTCGTCGTCTTCCTCCACGGCGCGAGAATACACAGACAAGACTTCACCAAAAAAAGTCGCCATGATCACTTCATTCACTGGAGGGAAAGCGAAAGTTTAGCTAGCGGTTCGAGACCTGCGACCGTGACATACATCCACCACCACTTCCGCAACGTCCCTTCAAAGTAGAAGCTTCTCATGTCTGGAGTCCTTCAGAATAAAGACACACATTTAGACAAAGTAGAATATAATAGGCATAAGACTATATTTGTGGGTGGAAATAACATCTAACAGAATCAGAATGGCACAAGGAACTAACGTTACCTAATTAATGAAATAAGTAGCAAAGCGAATATTACAAAATATATGAAAACTGTATTACCAAAGTGTTACTGTTACCAAAACGGTCAACAATATAAATATATTGTGGAAATGTATCTATGCAAGTATCTATGCAATATTTGTGCAGAATATGTGAGACCACCATTGAAGTATCATTGAATGATTGCAATAAATACCAAACAATGGAACTTGCAAACAGTAACACAATAGTGCAATAGTACAGACTGCAAAGGGTAATGTGCGGTTGTTTTATGCATGAGGTAGGTGAAAATGACTGAATGCACATTGCACACATCATGCTTTGATTTATTTTTGATAGAAGTTCACATGGAATATATCATTTACTCGATGTTTATTTCACAGTTCCTGACACTTAATGTAGCCTGCCCAAATGCACAGAAACCCCAGGTGAGCAGCTTAAATAAACACTTTTCATGTACACAAATACATTCAACTCAAAGCCATGAGCTGCATGCATGAGCACTGCCTGTCAAATGTATATCAGCCAGAGCTGCTCATTTTAATCAAGTTATCATTCAAGGCCTGTGTCTCTCCAGTGGATGCATGTGAATATACAAGGAATATAGGGCCTTGAGTAATGCACATGCTAACATACGCCTCACATGCTATTTTGGGCCCCTGTGTCAATTAGGGGGTTGACTTGGCATACCACGTGACTCCACCAGCTTCTTCGTGGTACTACATAATTAACATGAGCGGAAGAAAGCAGAAAAACTTCTTGGGAGGATGCTGGCGGATCGTTCAGTTGTAGATCTGCTGGATGGAAACATAAGCCAACTCATGTTAGTGCAGATAGACCTCAAGTTGACTGCAGAACATCCATCCTTTCCATTGTTTTGTATAATTTATTTCACAATGCCATAGGAGATGAGGGGACAAACTGAGATGTGATGACACCAGCAACGGGCTTGAAAAAAGACGTGTTGGAAAGACAAATTGGTTCGCAGGGCAAAGCCCGGGAGCCGAATAGAGTGAGCTCTATTACCCGGGCGATGCAATAGTGTAGCAAGCAGCCATAAGGTGTTTCCTCTCACGACATGGAGAACATGCTAGGAGGAAGCTTCAGGCTGTTGTTATTATAATTGATAGTGGAAGGAGAGATAGAGCAAGAGCGGCAGAGATGTTCTGTAGCTTAAACAAACACTAAAGACTCTCGGCTCAAGACAACAAAGGGACGGATGTCAGGACAAACAGCAAATGTCACAACGTATTCTAATATTAATACAGGGAGGAGGACAAAATCTTCCAGAATGAGTATGTCTTGATCCTTGGGATTGGGATAGTTGCTGGCTCCATCTGTCAGTGTGGCCTACACGTGGGTCAAGGGTACCCGAACTCTCCCACCGGCCAGACTGCCATGCTGGTTGGCAGGGACATCCAGAAACAATGTGAAGTGGCTCACTTACAAAAAAGCCCCCCTCTTAATGTTCTTTTCTTGTGCCATCTAACGCTGAAATTAAAACAAACGCTGCCACAAAGGGGACAATTTAACTGAGGATTGGCTTGAAAAGGAGCTCGCAATCGAAATATATCAGAACAGACGAAGCGGTCGAGCATTAAAAGCAGCAATCTGAGGAAGAATGCAGAGATGCGGGATATTTCCAACGCAAGCCCTCGTGTCCCTTAAAACCCTTAAATCTAAATCCCTTAAATCTAACTGACAGATCACCGTGGGTTTAACTGAGCAACGCCATGCTCCCTCATCGATGACCTTTTCACATTCACACCAGGTCTTTTGTCCCTTACAGTGATAGCGATCCAACTTTTCTTAAACTCACGAACCACAGGTGTAAGAAAACATGAGCTTTATTTTTACTTGAGCGTTGATCATTACATCATTTGTTTCCTTAATAGCAGTTGTCGGGTAGAATCTTTCACAACCACTCATATACAGATGCACCCACCTACACTCACTCGTAGGGGTAATTTAAAGTGTTCACTCCGGCTGAGCTGCGTGTCTGTGGATTGTGGGAGGAAAGGAAAAAAAGCACCGGGAGGATTTCCCACGCAGACACACAGAGAGAACATGCAGACCCCACACACGGAGAGGATCAGTTGCTTAGGAACCGAATTGTTCATCGGCTGAGGGTGTGATCACTTCTGAGCAAAGTGTGGGTTTAATCATGTGAACTTGTGTGTGAATGCTTGCAGGGCTCTGATGATGCTCATAGTGCCTGGAGGTGGGTGGAAAAGGTGAGCAGCTGCTGATGTACCATCCACCAGCTGAAGAAAAGACCGATAGAGCAACCGAAGTGAGCAAGCTGTGAAAAACAACGCATTTAAAAAAAAGTTATTTATAAAACCAAGAATTTGAATGATTTTCAGAAAGAAACAGTGGGGAAATGAACCATTTAATGGTGCAAAATCTTCTTATTACGAATCTAATATTTAATTGTTTTAGATGTTTTAATGAAGTTTTCAATATGGCTGCTAATCAACTCAATCTTGGGTGATATTGATAATTTTGGCAATAATGATACAAGGAGAAACGTAAGCCCAATAACTATAACATTAAAATGCAGTGTAAACGTGTTAAAAATTACTCATACAGTGCTAACAATATGCTATACAGTGGTGGAATGTAACTATATCTTCTTAGTGCAATTTTGTGGTACTTAAGCCTTCTTTTTTTCCATTTGAGCCGTGGTATTTCCATTTCCTAATAGCATGATACATGGAGATGTTGTACCTATTTTGGAAATGTTGTTTTGCTTTGCATTCCGATCAAAAACACAAAATGAAAATGTATTATAACTGCAAGTTAACCGATTAAATCAAACAGTAGTATATTTATTAATAAAAACGTGTCTCCTTCTGAGAAATACTCCGAGGTTTAGAGCTAAAATATGTATTTATTCAATCTCGGGTGTCCTGGTCACGTTGTGGCTAATGCAGCGGCCACGGTTCAATTCACGTCATTTCCCTCACTCTCCATCTCTCCGCCTCTGCCGTCACCATCAAAAATAAGCCATTTACGAGAGGGAACAAAGCAGGGAGGCTGCACGCCTTCATTTAGAGCGCTTAAATGTAAAACCCTCAAATGATAAATCCACACACCTTATCACACGCTTGCGCTCAGTGACGGGGTCATCATGACAAAAGAAAAAAGAGAGAGAAATCTGTTTGTGGAGAGACGTTTCCTCTCCCCGAGCCTCCTCCATTCTTTCCTGAAGTCATTTATTTTGGGCACAAAAGGAAAGTTGGCCTGTCTGTGTTGTGTGTCTTTGTGCGTGTGGGTGTGTGTGTGTGTGTGTGTATGTGCATGAGTCCATGCATGATAAAACTGGATTTTGTGCGGTTCATTAGAAATTCTGCTGACAAGAGACTTGGGCTGAGCGTGGAGGGAATATCAAGAGGATTGCTGCTGCCTGGAGATGGCCTGCAGCTTTAAAGATATCAGTTCCCTCTCATGGAGATACACAACACACACACACACACACACTGAGTGGACAGCAGAGTGTACATCAATATATGCTTAGCATTCAGACCCACAAAGCTTTCTCATTACAGTTAATAATCCTGATTAACGCAAGCTGCCGTCCCGGAGGCCTGGCACTGGAGGAGAATGGAGGGGCTCAATAATCGGCAGATACATGATGCGTCATTAGGAAGAGAAGAACGTGGTAACAGTTATAGGTCATAAAGAAACTGACAGTGGTCGTGGAAGGACATTTACTCAAGTACTGTTCAATTTGGAGGCACTACTTTAGACTTTTACTTTTTAAATTGTCAAATTTGGACTCCATTACATTAATCTGTTTATTAGCACTAGTGACTTTCTCAGAGGGATTTATAAAACTGAATGTAATCAACAAATAAAAATTATAAAGTATTATCAAAGGTTAATATGGAACAAGACTTCCATAAGAAAAAAGATACTCAGCATTTGAGTCTAAATGTAAAGGAAATGTTTTCCACCTTCTCCAGCTGCATTAATAAAATCATGATGACATTAATGCATAAACTATTCTGATCGAGTAATCTAATATATACTATTCATTTTGGTCCTTTTTTAAGTAATACTTTTGCAGAAGTACCATTTGGAATGCAGGACTATCACTTGTCCCAAATATTTCATGTTGTTGCTACTTTTACTTAAGATCTGAGCACTTCTTGGAAACTTATGTTCTTTATTCAGATCCATAAAAAACATTTAGTGCTGCTGTAATAAATATTTTGTACAATCGATCAAAGGACTTAGTGTAATAAAACCCACAGAGAACGATTCCCTGCAGCACAACGGCACGTTTTCAACATCTCGCAGCTAAACTTCACCGTTGCGGTTCCCTTTCTAATCAACCTTGTTTCCAGCTTCAGCGGGCAGCGAACAAGGACCCGAAAAAAAAAAAGCTGCTGTTAGGCGATGGTCACGTAGCACGCAGTGTGCAGGGGTGTGAAATTGGACAGGGGTTTAAACTTTTCTCTCTCTCTCTCTCAAGCCTTATTTTCATTCCTCAGACAACTAGAGGGCAACGCCAGGAGGGCCTTCAAGGACACACTGTCTGAATGTGCTCACCATGATCTCCATTTGTATGATTAATCATGGACTACAAAGATACACGGCTATAAAGCTCTTAGACTGACTTAATCTGTTCAACGAAGGCTGGGCTCGACCTGCAATGTTACTCCCGGTTTTCCTGCCACGCCGGCGAAAGGCAAGCAGGTGCTTTAATGTGGGTCAGTTTGACCCGTAAAACTGCAGTAGACCTGTATGAATATTAAAATAAGTGCAATAATCACTCTCCATTTAACATGTGCCAGGATTTAAACTGTGCATGAATAGTTGTATAAATCTTTCAGTGTGCACTCATCTTCAGTGAGTTCATCATCCGGGGAGCCTCTCTTCTTCCGAGGCCATTCATTTTTCATGGAGCCGCGCTGCTGATGGACTATGTCCTCCAGTATCAGGTTAGGGAAATTACCGTGAGAATCTTAAAAGCTTTGTGGTACCGGCGTGAAGGGAGAATTATGGAGATTATATGATACTCTCTGTTTTTTATCTATCAATGCAGTGTTTGCATGAAGCATGATGCAACCCTCCACAAGACATGATTCAAAACTATAAAGATATAAAGATAATTTTAAGACTCAATGTTAACTCCTCATTGCTAGCGAACGAAAACATCTGAAATTGAAAAATCAATTTGTATTACATAAAAAGCAGTTTTCACATGTACCAAACACAGTAATGACTTCCACTACGTATGGAGGTGGAAAGTGTGCCGTGAGGTGAGTCTGTCTTCTCACCATTGTCACAGAATGTGTCTAGGTGTCCTTTAAAAGGGCCAGTGGGTCGTCTTTCAGGGCATCCATGGGAGAAAATATAATTTCAAAATGTAACCTTAGTTTAGCTTAGCTTTAAGCTTAGTACGACTCCTCCCTATCTAGACAGGGAGTGGGTTCTCTTCAGAGTCCGCCGCGTCGCCCTGCCACGTTACTACAGCAGCCCAGAATGGACAAACCAAACAAGAACATTGGCGTCTATTGGATAGTAAGTTTCGAAAGGTGAACCCAATATCATTAACGCCGGTCTCAGCAAGATCTGTAGTTTCCTAACAAAATAGTTTAAAAAACATTCCCGGACCTTAAACACGCTGCAGGTTCGAATTTAGAAAGGGCCTAATGAACTCAATCCTGGGTTTTGTAGCCTTGCTCGATATCGACGTTCATGTCTGGCGATGGAGTTGATTATCTGGAAGGTGGTCGATGCCTTCTTTCAGGTGCTGTGGCAGCAGCTGACGCCACCAGAATCGGCAAACATCAACATCAGGATGCGACGCTCCGACCCTGCTGGGTGTGAGGCGCAGCTTGAATCCCTGTCAGAGTTCTCCAATGGAGGAAAGTACCAAGCATTACGTCACACCTCCTCGTGCCTTTCTGGATGGACGCCACTCCTTCCTCACAGGGGCCCACGGACTGAAATATCTCAGCGACTACAGCGGTTGATTGATGGATGTTAGCTGGTCCTGCTGGGTTTGGTGAAACCGCAGTGTTCTCTGCGAGGGGGAGCGTGTTTGTTTCATGTATGATTAAATTAGTATAATAAACCTGATTCATCCATAAGCTACATGGTTGAGGGAATATTATAGATCCAAGACAAAAAAAAAAAATTACAAATTACAATTACAAAGCTGTCTCTGACTTCAGCACCAGGGACAGCGCCGCGGATTCATCAGCACGATTCCAAATTGCAGAGACCTAAGTCAGATAAAGGACCAACGTGTCCAGCAGACTGGACCCCCATTCCGCCCCGGCACAAGGGGCAAACTGGCCTCTGGGAAATTAGGGAGAAGAAATTGCTGAAAGGGTCCACATTCTCCACCAATCCTGGAGGTCCAATTTGATGGGCAGATTTGTGAGTTTGAAAGATTACAGAACCTCAAAACACATGATGTTTGTTTTCTGGGAAAGAGAAGAGACATGCAGAATGTCCTCTGTGTTTTTTAAGGTAGGTCAAGGTGTGGCCTCGTTGTAGATTCGGCCCTTCAATGCTCACACTTCTATATCTGGAATTCATGTCACACCGCCTGCAGCGATCTTCCAATCGGGGGGAGGAGCTGAACTCGATTTGTTTTACGTCTAAATTGACGGTTTTCTAGTTTGAATCATTCCACCAAAAGTAAAAGCTGGGGTTTAACTATAGTCTTATTCAATAGCAGTTTTAATCTCACATGAATCATTATTATTTCCTTAATTCTTACATTGGAAATTTAGTTTTAAGGCATGTTGCAACCATAGCAGGAGACATTGTTGGGTCTGAGGTTGGAAGGTATTTCTTCAAAGAAATAGGTACTTTTAGAAAAGCTGACTGTACAGCACACCAAAATGATGTTACGCAATTCTCAGATGTTAAGTTGTGATTCTTAAGGTTGACTCTGTGGTTGGTTCTGTGAAGAAGTCAATAACGCACATATACCCGCGTTTGGTTCAAATAAAAACACAACGTGCAAACATTATTCACACCCTTCACAGTCTTAAACGCTTTAATTCATGCAGCGTTGGACTGGCCACACCCGTAGGAATTCCAGGGAATTTACATTATTCATTATTCGTTTAAAGTATAAAGTGAATACACATGTATTAAAATAACGATTAGGGCAACATTATAACTGTCTATGTGGACTACATTTAATGAGGGGGGGGGGGGGGGGGAAGAGCCATGCCAGCTGACTAAACGGGACCTTTAATGCAGCTGCGGCTCCTCATTCAGATGCTGAGTGGAGCTGCCGATGGTGGGAGGAGGGAACGTTTTTCTGGGAAGAACCAAACCACGACTCTTTTCGTGTTTAAGAAAAAAAGAGAAGAGGAAAAAAAACGCCCTTCGATGCCCACTGAGGGCTTTTCCCTCAATACCTCCAGCGTTTAGCGCCGTCCTGGTCGCAGACACTGCTGCAATCAACTGAGTGATCGGCGCTCAGCAGCAGCATCTCATTGCATGAAATGCGTCACCGTGATCCGCTTCTCCCATTTACGCACATCGGCTCTGCACTCACGGACCGTGCTCCGAACTGACGATTTCAGCAGGTAAGATTTCTCTGGATTTCCATGTAGAGACGGCAGCTTTGTCCTCGGACGTTAAGTGTCCCAGAAACCCGCTTTTTGTGGAGGGCAGGAACGAATGGATTGTGTTTGGTCATTATCTCACAGGCCTGCACATTACAATAGATGATGCATTGTCCCTACAGTCCCCTGTGTTGAAGTCATTGAAACGGCTTGTCTTTTTTCTTCTTCACAATGATCACGAGTATGTGCTCTGGAGGTTGGCAGGTTTTTAATTTAAAATTGGGATTTGGCGTCAGATGTCGTGTTTGGTGCTGGCCCCCAACTGATGGGGCTGGACCGGTTATTGAGAGTGGGTGGGCGGAGGTCTGATCGATCCGACAGGTATATAGTCTCCAGCCGCTGCTGGACCCGCGGATCTCACGGCTCTTTGTTTTTTTTTTCGGTGCAGGTAACCACATGGTGTCACCACGCTGAGCCCCGGAGAGTAGGTAAGAAGGCTACTGGGGGTCAGAGAGAACCAGCGTGCGCGGAGAGAAACGCGGACCGGATGACGGCCACAACCTCCGAGGCCTCCGGACCGCCGGTGCCGCTGCACCGCTGTCACGGGCTCTTCCAGGCCCACAACGGCACCTGCGCGGAGCAGATCGGCTTCTTTCCGCCGTTCTCCTCCACCCTCGCGCTCCTCGTGCTGGTGGCCGTGCTCGCGGGGATCGTCCTCGTTTCCCTGGCAACGTTCCACTTCCACAAGAGGAAGCTGCGGAAGAGGAAGATCCTGCGCGCCCAGGAGGAATACGAGCGCGACCGCCGCCGCCGCAGCCCCGCGCGCGGGGAGCTCCCCGCCGCGAGGCCGTGCGTCATCGTCCGACCGGCGAGGCGCGAGGAGGAGCGACCCGCGTGCCGGGACGAGGAGACCGGGGACGCGGCGGCGGGGGGTCGAACGGGCGCCGCGGCGGACGGTTCCTCTTGACTGTTCACTCGGTGCCACTTCAGGGAATGGGACTGTGGAATAAACAGGAAAAGCAATAAGGCACAAAGAACTCCCAGCCCCCGTAGAAACAGTTAGCGCAGAATAGTCGGCCCACAGCACTGACTACATTGGCAGGTAGGATAGTCACGTGGCCACACACCTTCCTAATCCACTATTGAGCCAACCGGTAACTCCTTTATGGGGCTGCATACAAGTTATTTGCCTGCTTTGACTTTTGGACCTCTTCCTCTTTCCCGGCCTAGAACGCTGTTTAAACCACACAGATGTTTAAACTTTTAAACCTTCCAGAGATGTGACACACGGTTGTGTTTAAATTATTTAGAGTTTGGTGACACAACACAGACCACATTGGCTCGCTGATCTTCCTTGGCATGTCTCTCTGACACACTACCAGTAAGTAGTTAGACTATAATGGATGTTGTGGTGCTGTTAGGCAGTGCAAGGCTGCATATAGGCTGTAGACTATGGCTTATTTGTTTGGTAGTATGTTTTCCTTCAATTAAGTGACTTAGCATTTTTGCCTCAAGTACTGTCCTCCAATGTCTGTTAGACATCTGTAGGTAGCTCTAGTTAGCCTGACCGGCTGCAAGATTCTTCGCTGTAGTAACGCAAACAATGTTTTTTATTTATGTGTCAGATGGTAATTCTTAGCGCTAATACGGTATTTTGATTTTTGAGTATTTAGGCTATAATGTATTCTCTGACATGTAATGCATTGAGAATCCTTCCAACAGAGGGTTTCATTTTAAACCCGTCTATTTATTTGTTATGCTTCATGTTGTATGATGGTGGTTCGAAGAGAAGTCCCGTATCATTTATTATATGAATTCACTGTAAATGTATGTCATTATGAGAGCTGGAATGTTTTGCAGTATCGTCATCTTTCTGGAGTTCATATAATCTGCCTTATCAAAGGAAATATGTAATATTCTAAGTTTATAAATAAATACTTGCGTTATGTTAAGCCTTTGAATGTGTCAGTTACGTAAAATACATGTGTCGCCTGTTGACTATTATCTAAGAAACATCAGTTGGCCATAGCTATAAATCAATTGGTAAAGATGTTCCTTATTTAATACTGCATACGTGCCGTTTTATATATATATATATACAGTATATATATATGGAAATGCTTGGATGGATTTGCATTACCTCACCCAATTTACTCGACAAATGTCCTTCCTAAGGGAGACAGAATTTGCATTGAGGATGGGGCATTGAAGAGACCACTTTACCAAAGAATCATTGCTTACACAATTTCTACGCCCCACGTGACCCATTCAAAGTACATGCAGGGCGAATGTAGAGCCACGTCTGTTGAATACAGAATCAGATCCACTGCACACAGAACGTCTCTCACGTTTGGCCCCATCAATCTTCCGTTGGGAGTCATTGACATGAAGGTTATCCATAGAAGTATCACCTCTAATCCCAACGTCTCCCACATGATGACACCCGAGCCCGTCTTGTTGGAGGTCAGTGGAATTGAATCAGCATTAGTCAGTGTGTTGGCCAGGTACCAGGACACCATGTTCCTAAACGTACCCAGCGAGATAGAGTCTGGGGAATATGAAGCAGCCTTTTGGCAAGGCTCCTGCCCTGAAAGATGCAATGACAGATTGCCTGTCTGTCTCATTGGCAGAAGTGCAACACAGTGGAACCATTTATCTTCGCAGGAAACTTGGAAGTAAGTCAACCAACGATGACTAACGCGTTTTACATTCAAACGTATGTTTTCTGCGGAACAATTATAGGCCAGGATCCGTAACATCTTAAGTGTTTTCACCAGATAAATAAATGAATGATTGATTTTTTTTAACAGTGTATTAATGAGACATTCTAATGATGCCTCTAAATGATCATTCAAAGCAACCGAGACCAGACACCAGGTGTCATAACCAGACATACACCCTACATCATTGTATTACCTCTCCGTGAGATACCTATCCAGCTGCTGAAGGTGGAGTTTGTAGTTAGGAATGGATGAAGGTCAGTGGTTGGGAGTGAAGGAAGGTCAGTGGGTTAGACTCGGGGTGCAGGGACGGATGGAGGTCAGGAGTCACTGACCCGTGGTGGCTAAGAGCAGCGAAGGTCTGGTGGGAATGGACAGGATGATGGATGGGCAGGTCATCAGTTGTGGAAAGATGTTTAGTGTCACACTCAAAGCTGCTTTAGAAAGAGAGAAACAAAAGGTAGAGAGACTTTTGTGCGGCTGAAGTTGGCTTTGGGAATAGCCCAGTTATTGTGCGTAGCCTCATTTAGAATTAATGAGGTCAGTTCAGAGTGTTGTTGTCCCACGGGGGGTTCTGCTCCACACTGCTGCAGAAAGACTTACGCTGGTTGGCCAGTGAGTGGATCAGGTCCCCTGAGGCTGTTTCTTATAGTATTGTCATGGTTGTGGGTGAGACGCCTCAGGCGACTGGTAGTCAGTTAGTACAATTTATGAGCAGTGTGAGCATTCACGATCCAAAGGGAATAAAATGCTGGTCTTGAAAAGTGCTGAAATATAAATAAAGCTTTCATCACTTTCCTTAACCTTCATTTATTGGCCCACCATGGCCAATTCCAGGACAACATTTGCATTTTTAGTCTTTTTTGTGTTTTTATTGTGGTGGATCGGTGTTGAATTCACAAGCTATATTTTGTTTTTCGTGAGACGGCATTTGGACTGTTCTAGAATCAGTTTTTAATCAAATCGGTTGAGCACTCACTGTATTCATATTATATTATCTTTGCACTCTGCTACAGATATTGATTTCTCTTCAATTCTGTGAAGTATAATGATCAAATTGCAGACGCGCTGTGGTTCACTCTCAAACTTGTTCTTCTTGCTCGCTTTGGTCAGTACCATAAAATATCCAGTATGAGTTTTGTGCACTAAACACTGCTCTCTAAATTATTACCACGGGAAAAAGCAGATTTGTGCACAGCAGGTGTTGAACAAGAGACTGTTTGAGGCTTCGCAGATTTGGGCCTCCTCCAAAAAAAAAGAAAAAAAATAGGAACAACTCAAACTCGGCTTGTTCCTGCAAAGGCCCGGGCAGGAAAAGTACCAGCTTGACTAATTAATGGGTTCCTGGTTGCACGCAATATAGAACCAACACTAACAGCCTGGCAACCTGCACACTGTGGCGCATCAGACTCCACAGGCCCACACTTTTAACAAAAACAACACGGGTGAATACTAAATATTTCCTCAGGCTGGCATCCAGTTACAGCTCACTCACACCGATGAGACTTTGTCCTCGACTTTACGGCCCACTCAGATTATTCCTCCGGGCTGCATTAGCAGATTGGTTCTGGGGCTCCGGGGCGGGGGGGGGGGGGGGGGGGGCTGAAGTCACACCAATGACAAACGACAGTTTGTCGTGAGGAGAGGACACCGCCGCTCCCATTGTCACCCAACGTCATCAAGGGTTCTGGCCGGACGATTTGTCGCCAGCAGTATCTGTTTATGTGCAGGTTCGAGCTGCGGGGCGAATAAAAGGAGCACAGTGCCAGGAGCTGAGATGGTTCTCCTGCAGGACGGAATGACACATCGGGTGTCATTCCCCCCCCCCAAGTGTGATCTTAATTCAAAAAGCTTCATAAATTCTACGGTCATTCATGCAGAGCTCATTTGGACTTTGCATCGTTACAGACACAGGTACCGGAACACAGCACGGTGCGACGCAGCAGCTCTGGGGGCGTAGGGTGGACGCGGCTCGAATGGTCGCAGGGCCTCTGGAAGCAGACGTAATCAACAGTGGGTCAACAAAAACAAACACAAACAAAAGAGCGGATTGAAGCCAGATTGCTTATCTGTTGGTCAGGAGGGAGCCCTTTGACACACACACACAGCAATGTGATCTATGAATAAAATACAAGATTTTAAATGCATTAATTAGAAAGGGGGGGGGGGGGGGAGGGGGGCTTGTTGTGCTTATTTATTCTTGTGCCACATTTACACCCCACGTGTGAGTAATGCACCAAACACAACGTTGGTTATAAAATGGCTCCTGTTGAGACGCACTGCTGAAGGTTCCTGAAGTGAAGAGGGGCTTTAAGATTAGATAAACTGATGGATGGGGCTGCCACCTACCTGGTATTCCTGTGGATTTATGGCAGCACGGCTTAATGTCCTATATAGTAATCCATTTTGTTCTACACTGCATCATTTTCTCCCCAACAGCTGAATTAGGGTTGTGTGCCTGGTTTACGGCACACAGGCTAGCAACATCCAATATTGTTCAAAGTGATGTTCTTTCTAATAAGAATCTAATGTCAGCGAACATGTGAC
The DNA here is from genome assembly GCF_949316345.1 of Pungitius pungitius. Taxonomy (NCBI): domain Eukaryota; kingdom Metazoa; phylum Chordata; class Actinopteri; order Perciformes; family Gasterosteidae; genus Pungitius; species Pungitius pungitius. Next base: position 15,170,782 of record NC_084915.1, read on the forward strand.
CCAAAACTGCAGCCTCCCATTTCTTTCAGTAATGGTTTTTAGATTTCGCTGTCACAAACAATGAGGTCAGCTTCGAAAACCTGTTTGTCAATGAGAAAATTTTATTTTCTGAAAAATACTAGAGGAAAAAAAGATCCTCTGCAGTCAAAGGAAAGGTGGGACACCGACAACTTATGAATAATCATGTTACTTTGCAACTGCTTATAAGTAGTAATATGTGAAAAGTATAGCAGGTTTGTAGATTTTCCTCTGAGTTTCTTTGTTTTATGCTAATCTAGTAAGATTTATAATTTACTTCCCACAGTAACTCAAACATGTCGATGAATTGTGAATACACAAGATCTCAAAATAATGAAAATATTTTGACTTGTTTTCTTCTCTAATTCTGCTATGACAGTGGACCCATCTGTAAAATTGTAAGAATGACAAAGCTCTTATAAAATATTACATCATTTGAAGAAGTGATGACGAACGCTCACCTCGTTTCTTTCTCTCAAAACATCGATTCACGAACCTGATGGAGCCGTTTGGAAATGGGAAAAGAGTTTTGATACATTCCAGAAAGAAGTGAGTTTATTGTGGTTGGACATTTTTTTTCCCCCTAATTTATAGCCATCGGCTACCGGAAGAAAAATAATCCATCTAAATTCCGTTCTGATACATTTGAACAATTTCAATATGCAGAACACTGTCTCATATTGAAACACATTGAAATAAACGTGTTGTCCACACTGAACCGACGGAGTTAATAAAAAATAAAACGGATAAACTGACAGCTTCAAAAATGAAAACATTAAAACAGTGTCCACTTTACATTTTCCCTCCTCCCTCTTTCTTCTTCTTGGCCGCCTTGCTCTCAGACTGCGTCGTCTTGCTCTTCTTGGCCGCGTTGGGCTGAGAAGCCGCCGCCGCGCCGCCGTCGGCAGGTCGCTTCCGCTTCGTTTTCTTGTCGTGTTTCTTTTTGACCTGTCCTTTGTCCGCCCCCGGCCTGAAACCCGAGGTCGCCTGGCCCGCCTCTGCTGCCTCTGCTGCCGCGGCGGCGGCGGCCGGCTCTAGAATTGGGTTGTCGCGTTTTTTGCGCTTCTTTGTTTCCGGCAGGAAACCTTTCTTCTTCTTCTTGGGACTCTGCGGTAGGTCGGCCTCCTTGTCGGGCTTCGTCTTTTCAACCTTTGGTTTTCTGTGCAGGTGGACACAAGCGAGATCAACCCGAACACATTTAATAATGAATTATACGTAGAGTTCTGTTTATTTATCCGTTATAGGATTTTGTCCTACAGTTAGACTGAATAGTGATTTACAATAATTACTAATGCACACTGAGGATACACCAGTGTTGCTAGGATACAAGGGATTGTACAAAGTAGATTTGTTGTCAAGTGGCTCGTACGGGTCATCCAGCAGAGCCGAATGCATTTACTCATTTTCTCACCTTTTGATTTACTAACACAATTTACAGGGGTCGAAACCGGCCAAAGGAATAATGTGCAACAAGCCTGCTAGCAAAGCGTGGTGTGCATATTTCACACAGTTTGAGATCCTCTATAAATTACACACTGCAAATGCAATTATAAAAAGGGAAACCGGCTTATGTTGTGTGATTGACACACGGTTCATCCACCAGCTGGCAGGTTTTTGGTTGTTTTTTTCCTTCTCCAAATTGCTTCCCAAAAATCACATTCTCCTCAACAACCAACAGTGCACACACACACACACACACACGAGTCACACCACAAAAACTCACTGGATTCCAAAGTGTTTCACCACGGCCCAGTAGGTGTCCTCCAGCTTGCCGGACTTCTTGAAAGCGATGTTGCTGGTCAGGGACTGCAGGACCTCCTGTAGGGGCGCCAGGTCCACAGCCAGCTTCTGCAAAGAGCAGGCGGAGACTTGAGTGTGGACCGACACCACAACAAAAAAGCGTCCCTCTCCACCCGGAGGGGACTCTTCCCCCCTCGCACGCGCCACCCTACCTGACGCTGAACGCTCCGGATCAGGAAGATACAGAGCTCCAGGGCTTTCAGCACCTTCTCCTTCACCTCCTTGTTCTCGGTCGCACCGACCTGCTGAAGACTCTGTGAGAGGAGAAAAGACAGCGGGGGTTAGAACGTTTGAGGAAGGATTGTGAGCGTTTTAAACCGCTGGGCCACCACAATAAAAAGGCAGTGAATGGACTTCACTGATGAAATGGAAGTAATGACGAGGCGTTTTCAGGTAAGAAAATGTTACCAAAACGGTTTCACTGAAACTAGATTTAGACCCTTTATGTTCAAGACCTTTTGTACATTTGATAAAAAAAACTACCATGTATTTGTTCTTGCTGCTGCTCACAACTACTTTACAGGTCTAAAGTACATTCATTAAAATGTTTTAATTTTGTTTTTGAAACGGTGCCATGTTAATTAAAACTAATTAAAGCAGCTAGTGTATAAAACAAACAGAGACTGTTGTGAAGTTGCTTTGACCTTTTTTGTCAACTTCTGACATTAGCATAACTCATAAAATGTCCTCCGTTCCCAAGTGGATTTCTTATATTAACTCATTTGGCTGGGATTTTGAGTGTCTTATCTTTTAAAAGCCTGAGCAGGGAGAAGGAGTGAAAATGAGTCCCTGAATCAGCTAATGCTTCTCCTCTCCTGCGTGTGTAAATAGGCAACAGTTTGCAACAATTACGTAGTTTTAATGCGTCGGATTCAGATCGCTGTGCTGCCCATTACAAAATGAATCCATTACTACTTTGCTCAGGTTCTTTAAGTGTCGTATAAACAGTGATTGAATAAGTAGCAGCTTTACTTAAAAATATCTAAGCATTAACGGACAGAGTTAAAAGTTCTTCACGTAAAAGCCCTCATTGTGCAGTCAAATGTTTATGGATACGGAAACAACCACAACAGTGATTATTAGGGAAGAAAATGACAGAAACGAGGCAAAGAAAGTGCGTATCCTGTTTAAACCGAAGCACCTCGGGGAATCACACGGGCTGTGTTGACCTACCGCCGTCAGCTGAGCAGAGACCTTCGCACACAGCTCCGTCCAGGGAGCGCCGCTCAGCAGCTGCTGAACCTCCCTGCTCTGCATCGCCCGCAACATCAGCATACAAGCTTGGCCCTAAACACACACACACACAAAATGGCCATCAACAGAAATGTACACCTGCCTTCAACAGTACGACGAGCTGGTAAGAATCGGAGGGTCTCTCATACCTGTTGGTAAACTCTGACTCCAGATGTGATGTGCTGCACAATAGTGTCCAACAGCTTCACACACAACACCTGTCAAAATAAAAGCACGCAGGCTGCATTAGTTATTGCTCGCTAGGCACAACATGAGATTTTGCTGGGAGATTTCGCTGCATTACATCACATGTCATTTAGCTGATGCTTTTGTCTAAAAGACACTTACGGGGAACTTGGTGAACAGGTCTGTGAACATCTGGGCGCTCAGGGGGCTCTTCCTCTTGCCCATGAAGTTGCTCAGGGCCCCTTTGAAGATGGCGGCGACCCGGTCCACATCCACGTTGCCCATGAAGCTCAACTGCACCAAACAACACATGTGTCAGATGTTTTATCTATTCATACCAATTTCCTGTTAGAGATTGATATCAACGACTATTTGGCCAAGTAATAACCGTGTTTGCATTAATCGTTTGACTCATTTCTTGTCTGGTATAGAAGAGACATGAAATGCTTCATGTGTGAAGATGGACACAATATGGGATGCTGATGCATCAGTAAGAATTCAGACAACTTTGCAGCGATCCAAACGCAGCGGCACCCAAAGTCGAGCGGTGAACGAATGGACAAAGACAAAATGAATCCGTACGTCTTGTGCTGCAGCCCCGTCGGCGGTCTGCTCCTCTTTGGCTTCGGTGGGTGGAGCTCCTCGCAGCACTTTCACCACGTACAGGGAAGCACTGCAAGGACAGTTCAACCTCAGTAAAATACTAAATCTCCTGAGGTAAAAATCATGTATTCAGCCGGGAGATTTCCTTCTTGACCTTCGAAAAAAAGACTCTTGAATCAATGTTCACTATTCTACTGGACTTCAGTCTTTAATGCTGTTGAGAGTCCTCTTGACAAATAATTGTCATTTCTTTTTTAATGGAGGATTTGTTTTATAGATGGGGGCGTAAATCAAAATGTCATTTCCTGGTTTTAAAAAACACTATAAGATGGTTTAACCAGACTGACAACTGCAAGGGCAGAAAGAGACAAAGAACCATCTGAGAAATAAGGGAAGTCAATGGTAATAGAAAACTGGAAGCTCTCCATCAAAATGTGTAGATAGCTTAACCACAATTTCTTTCCCCTCCCGAATGAATGTTGAAATAATCGAATTCCCCTCAGAAAAACCTTTTGAGAGAATTTATACAGGGGGTGCTTAAGATAGGAAGAGTGGATTGGAGTTTAATCTGTGTACGTCATCTTTAATTTGTTTTTAAGAGGGGAGGCGTCATTTATCTCTGCCAATGTTGGAATGGTTTTCGGGAAGTGTTTTTCAACAACATAAATTTATAATGAGATGATATGTATATATATATATATATATATATATATATATATATATATATAGCACAGTCTTCATTCTTTATGTTACAGAGTAACATGTTTTAATACAGAAACTTTAAAATTATTAAATGAATGACTCTTATTTACTAATTACCTCATTTCCCCATATGGCATCAAGAGAAACTAGTCAAAAATGTAGTGTTGTGTGAGAGGGCGTAGCCTCTATGCACTATTCAGCTCCTTTGTTAAAACATCGAGTTGTACCTGAAGTAGTAGAGACAGACGGAGGACTCGGACAGCTTCTGGGTTTTAGTCATCAGTTTGTCCAGCAGGTCATGGAGCTCCCCCTCTCTGTCACCGGCGGTCCTGCAGTAAACTTTGGACCTACACAGTTGGTTCCTGGAGAAACAACACGCAAACATTGATTTAGTTGGATTTAGTTTGGAGGATTTAAGGACCGTAGTGATACTTGTTGATATCTGCAAGTGCGATACATTGTCAGCATCTAAAATTCCCAATGCCTCAGAATAGAAACTCTGATGCTTAAGTACACTCTCAACATTGAATGAGGATACGGACGCTGTGCATCACGCCAGTGCACCGCTGACGTGCGTTACCTGAAGATATCTGCAACTCGGCGGAGGAAGTCCTGCTCCTGCTGGTCGCTGCCGGAGCTCATTCCTCTGTTGATGATGGTGAGCAGAGGCTCCACCAAACAAAGAACCAGAGGGCTGCCGGCCTGCCGGGTCACGAACACTTCCACCAGGTCCAAAACCTACAACGAGCCAAATGGGTGAGGGAGATACAGCTTTCAGGCTGGTGGAATGTGTATCCTTTTCCACTTTTTGCCTCGTCTTTTTTAACTGAACAAAGCTATGCTAAACATGGAGCTAAATCTGTAATGAACACAGAGGTGAAATGGGTATCAGGCTTGTCATCAGTGTTTAGTTAAGGCCCGGATCAGTTACCTTGATCTTAAAGTCCCGGACCAGCGTCTTCTCTTTCTGAATTTTTGTCTTTTCATCTTTTTTGGCCTCTGCATTTTTCTTGTGCTCCGAGAACAGCGTCGCCAGGCCCTTGTCTAGCGCCATCATGGCGTCGTCATCCATCTCTTCGTCACTGCTGCCGTCATCCCCTGTGGCCTGAATATACGGCAGGAGAGAGGACTTTTAAACACAACGCATGGCGGGATCCTACACACACACCATTCTGTTTACCGTTTACATAAAACAACAAGATTTATAATAACGCTGTTAATTGATGACATGCTGCACTGAAACACCCCATTTTAGAGCTTAAAGAAGTACAAGACACACATCTGCTCGGCTGTAACAGATCAGAACCCACACAAAGACCACGCCCGAAAACCCACCAGAGCATTCTGCCCGTGCAAGACCTTCATCAGCTCCATACGGAAATGTTGGTCCACATTTCCCTCAGCCATCTCCCCCTCATCATCATCATCATCATCATCATCCTCCTCCTCATCGTCGTCGTCGTCGTCATCATCATTGTCGTCATCCTCCTCCATTGCTTCATCAGAGTCATCGTCTGACTTGTTACCCTATTAGAGCCATAACAGCAAACGCGTTTCCTAATTAGTGAAAAATATATAAGTGTAACAGTAGGCTTATTCAATAAGCAGACTGAATAAATTGAAAGAGGACTATAAGATGACATGGGAAAATGTTTGTTTCACTTCATGCCGTTTAAATCAGGATATTTCCCATTATGATTAAATAACTGACCTCCATCTCATCATCATCATCATCTTCCTCATCTGGGTTTTTCTTTTGGGCTTTGTTGTCGACAGTGACGACCAAAGCGCCGTCCTCGTCATCCTTCTCTGGGTCCAGGACCTAAACCGAGCCCAAACAAACATCAATCACTTAAAAACTATTCGTACAAACATCAGTGAGGACCGGCGCCGAGCTCGAAGGCGTTACTTACATCCAAGATGGCGGTGAGGGCCGTTTTGGTGACATCGGGGCAGATGGATGAGAAGACCGTTTTGCAGACCAGTCTGATATGTCGGCTCTGCTGGGAAAGCAGGGACAACAGGATTTCCACCATCACATCCACCCACTCGGGCTCCTCCTCCTGCCCTGCACCGAAAGAAACACAAAGCCGCACATTCATACACTTCAGTCAAACCCAAATGAGATTTTATCTACTGGACAAAATCTGGTGGATTTGGTCTCGAATCGAGTGTTGCAGCAGTTTCTTCCACACTTAAGTCACATTAAAACAATGTTTTTACATCTTTGTGAAAGGCAGCTGCTGCACCGTCCTTGTGCACGAGGCCTCACCTGGTTTCTTCTTCTTCTTCTTCTTCTTGGCATTCTTCTCCAGAGCTTTGTCCATGCAGCTCTGCAGGTCCTTCATAATGTCCACAAGCTCTTCCGGCGCCTTTCAGAAAAAAAGTTTTTGTCAGCGCCTCATTGAGGTTGCGAAAATACCCTAACAGCACTACTATGGGCACGGCTCTGGTCGCGTGCCTCACCGTGAAGAGGTGCAACCCGACCAACAGGAAGAGCTGCTGGAAAGCACCGCTCCCCGGAGTCGGGCCTTTCTTCTCTTTCTTCTTCAGGTTTGCGACCGACTCCAGCATGCTGCGAGGGAAAAAACATGCAGAGTCAAACACGTTGGTCTCTCAGAACAGAAACAGAAATGACTTGAACAAAAGATCGCAGTTGTACTTGTACATTGTGACAATGTGGAAGATTTAAGCTGTATCCTGTTATCTGGTACATCGTTGTCCTACCTGTCCCAGGCCTGTCTCTGCTCGGGGGTGAAGGGCTTGCTGCACTGGGCGTATTTGGGCTGGCTTAGCAGCAGCTGAGCATACTGAGCCATGTGGTAGATCCACAGGGTGCCGTCGGCTGTGATGCCCACAACGCGCCTGCGGTTGGGTGCCGCCCCTTCGGCCGGGTCTTTGTCCAGAGGCAAGTGGTGCAGCGACAAGAGGAGTCTGGAGGAGGGAGGACGGACAAATAGTCAGTAACAAAACCTCTGGGTCTTTTCGAGAAAACCGGGTTACACTCAGGTGGAACGACGTCCGATTCTTTATTACTTTTGTGGTATGCAAGTGAAGATGTGAACAATCCCGATTCCGGACAGAAATCTGGCATCAGTGACCTACCCAAAGAAGGAACTGACAAGCGGTCCTCTGATTCTAGTATCCAGCGGGATAGACAGCTTCCCCAACGTCTCTTCGATGTCCCGCGATGCCTTCTTGACCACGAAGAACGCGTGGAAAAAGATAAATCTGGAAAAGAAACACCAGCTGACGACCTTGTGCTCATGCGACACCGATCCCTCGACTTCGCTCAAATAGTGGAAGGTCTCACCTGGCCACACCCATGATGATACCCTCCTCCTTCTTCACTTGGTTGTTGTCGATAATCGAGCAGAGCCGAGAGACGATCCACCTCCTCAGGCTGAATAAGGAGTTCTCCTTCCTGAAGGGAGGCAAATAAACAGCGAAATCACATTTCCATCCGGACAGATAAGCCCGATGTTAAACAGACACGTTCACTCACTGTTCCTTCACGTCCTTCTTGTCCTTCTGCTTGCGAGCGCCGAGGTCCAGCAGCTTGTCCAGCTGAGGCTGCAGGAACATGGTCTTCAGCCACTCCACGTACTGCTGCACAGCCGCGGGCTGGAGGTGCTGCACCACCCTCCACGTCGGCGACATCACCAACAAGCCATTGCTGGACAGCAAGGAGAAGGCCTCCATCACCGCCAGCTGGCGGTCGACGTCCTGGCAGCCCTGCAAGAAGGCCAACACGTAGGCTTCCATCTCTGGCGCCAGCTTGAAGCGGCCCCCTTTCTGGGAGGGGAAAAATTATATTGGTCACCATTTCATGCTTAATGGTCATTTTTTACTTTAGATCAACATCATCTGAAGGAAAGGCTGTTGTGGTGAAAACAACAACAGTGACAGGCAATTAAATTAAAATTATTTTTCTCTCCACAAATCTTATTTGTCCGTATTTGAATGCTCTATTAATGACCATTAGGTATATTGTATGACAGACATTAGTTTAAAAAAGGATTAAATACTTCAATGGTTTAGTGGCAAACAAAGGAGGGCAAGGAGGTAAAGTGCTTTGGTTGCTATGATACGAATGATGTAAAAACATCAATACTTAGTCTGGAGCCGAGGAAGACTGGCACTCTTAGAAGAGAGAACACAGATGTTGTTCTAGTTGAAGTGCCATGATTAGTGCTTTGAAAGCAGACAGAATTAAGGAAATTAAAGGACATTTTGAGTTTACATTCACTGGGGGAAATTGAGAGTAAATGTCGGGTTCTTTTGTCCACCAAGGACAATATTTGAGGCAGTATGGAAAGATCAACTCTGCATTTGGTTTTGGATTCAATTTTAGGACAACTTAAATCTCGTCCCGGGGATAACCGGAGGAGCCCACTGACCTGAGAAGACGCCAGATGCTCAGCGTAGTAGGTCATCACCTCTCCGGACAGCACAGTCTTCAGCTGGGCTTCCGACAGAAGGGGCAAGGCGCTGCCCAGCAGACGGAAGCTCATGTAACTGGAGACAAAACGGGACAACAGCAAAGGACATTAATGCATTTCTGAGCTGCGCCAGGGGCCGCACAATAAGACCTAAACAAAACGACAACACAAGCAGCGTGCGTTTTCTCTGTCGTTGATTAACGGCCCTCGCTGCACTCACTGAGTGGGCCCCGCCGGCTCCCTTAGTAACATGCCGTTGGTGATGGCGTCATCCCAGAACAGCTGGAAGCTGTCTTCCTTCAGTGAGAGCTTCAGGAGGTCCAGGACAACCCGCGGGAGGAGACATTCCTTCTTTGAGGACTGGGCCGCCATCTTTAACACCTCGGTCAACCTGCAGAACACGATACATTGCTTAGATTGTCCAAAGCAGTCGCATGCCAACATACCAAGTCAATGTTATGAGTTTTAATTGAGCTGCTATAAGGGTAGCATGGCAGAAAATATGTTTATTCAGGGTTCAAACTGCTTTAGATATGATCAATTTGAAGTTGTGAAACCAGACACAAAAAGCATGGGCGAACTTGCTCGAGTAGCACAAGACAAACTTACTTGGGAATGTTGTCGGCGTTGATGATGGTAGAGAAGCCCAGCAGCTTCTTGAGTTTCTTGGGCTTGAGTGTTCGCGGAAAGCGCCGCAATGCCACCAGCAGCAGCTGCAGCTGCTCCGGAGTGCTGAACGCTGATGCCAGGTCAGTTTGCAGGGCGCTCAGCAGGACCTCCTCAAACACCTCCTCTGGGATCTGACGGACCGTTAGTTTGCAGAAAAGAAAAAACAAAACAACAAGAAGATAAATTAGGTAGAACAAACAAAGGCAGCAGTAGTAAAACTGAATTTCACAACAGTTAAAAGTTCCTTGGAGCCAAACAAAGTCAAAGGTCCGATCTAAACCACGCTTCAATAAAAGGCGCGACTGAGCAGCATTATTCACCTCGTTGAGGATGTCCGTCATGGTCTGTGTGGGCAGGTCCTTCAGGTGCTGCCTGTAATGGCTGAGGCTCTGCAGGAGCTGCACACATCCCAGCACCACCTCCGGCTTCTGCAGGAACACAAAGACGAGAGGTCAGAGGCCACAACAACCCTTAACCGTTTGCAGCAGAGTCTGCGGCTTTAAAAATAAACGTTCCACAAAACCAGGTTTTTTTCCCCCCCATCCTGCAAACAGGACAATCGGACCGCATCGATGAACCATTGGGGGGAGACTGCTTACTTCAGAGATGCGGCCGGACTGATGGAGGGCGAGGACGCCAAACAGGTTTCCAAACGCGGCATTTCTGATGAGTTTCTGAGAAACACAAAGAAAAGCACTCGACTTAGAGAGCCCATTCGCGAAGCTTTTCACGGCCAACGGAAGAAACATTGGGACGCTCACCTTTTTCACTGTCCGCAAATTGTGTTTTGCTTTTATTTGGTCGAGTACAATTTGCAGAGAGACGTGTTTGAATGCACCCAAGACCTGAAAAACAAGACAAAAGATTAAGATTATTTCACACACAAAAAAGGGTCAGATGTCTACAAAAACAAAGTCAGCCTGAAACGTCCTTTTGGGTTGATGCATTGAACTGGTTTTCGGTAGTGGCCTCCACTCACCTGCCCCAGAGCCAAGCTGAATGCAGGTCTCGCAGCCTCCCGTGTGTGAGCGAGTCCATCCACCAGCCTCTTCAAGGAGTATTCCAACTCATCTGCCTGCAGGGCACCAATAACAACACACCAAGATCGATCATTTGGGCTCCCTTATTAAAACGCTATGTAGAGCCTGACACGGTTTCATAACGGTCTATGGAATGACTTCCCGGTGATGGTTTCACAGCTGAAGTTACAAGCTGAGATGTGGCGTGGAACCAAGTACATTTACCAAGTACTGTTCTTGAGTACAGTTTTAAATCCGTGGTTAAATAAAAACATTTTCTTCTTCTACATAGTCTTATAGACAGATATTGTACTTTCTGATCACATGATTTAGTTCTCGGATTTCTAACACGACACATGAACGAATAGCATGTCATTAAACTAATAACAGTATGTCAAGTTATTGTGTGTAAATATCATTCAGAAATGAACAAATCTGCCACACGTCTGCATATTTAGTACTTTTTTTTAATTTACTACTACTTTAATAGCTACGTGGAGCTACTCGGCGTCAGTGGTCCGCCTCACCTGGTCGTTGGTCTTCAGGTACTGAATGAGGTTCTCTAAAGCCTTGAGCCGGACCTCCTGGTCCGGTTTGGCCAAGTCCCAGAAGAAGTCGAGGAACACGCGGTTCTTTTGCGGGATTCCGGCCGGTTTGACCGGCTCCGGCGTTGTTTCGGAGAGCTCCACCATGTCTACGGACATCTCTTCACTCCTCCACAACCTCGGTACATGCTGCAGAAGGAGGAAAGCACGTGTGTCGCTGCGCGGCTACCGCTTCCGGGTCAATCCGGGACTTTTTTTTTCTTCTTCTATTTCCCCAAAAACTTTATTGAAGAATACAAAACAGAGGTTTCACAGAAATATGCGACCATATACACATACTAATAATGATAAAACTACACCAATAATAATATAATAAATGAATCGTTATAAAGTAGAAATAACGATTTAAAAAAACATTAATATAAAAGTGTTGTAATTGACCAAATATACCATATCAAAAGAAAAGGGCCTCAAAGTGTCTTATAGAATACGTGATAGAGCATTTTAAATGTTGTAGTTTGTCAGCGTAGAGCCAATTTTAGATATTTTGTGTACTCCTGGGTTTACAAGCAGTACAATACTGATTCATACCATAATGCCATTTCATGTGAAAAATGTTCCTTCTGAGGCTGTGGCAGAAGCGGGATAAAATCAAAATCTTCTCTTTCAGTGCTACTTTAATATACACGTTGGTTTCATTATTTGATTATATTCTATGGATTTGTCATGATGAATCCTAAAAGTCACATTAAATTATATGTTTTTAAAGAATAAAGGATATTTTGCCATCTTGGCCAGGACCCCTTTATAATAAATGTTTTAATTAGGGCTGTCAAAAATAGCGCGTTAACGGCGTTAATTAGCTGTTTGTTGTTAATTACGTCAATTTTTTTGACGCATTTCACGCATGCGCAGTGTGACAAATTATTCAGGTCCGGAAAGAACCTCTTCTTCTAGGGAATGCACTTCATCCTATACAACACATTACTGCCACCTGCAGGCATATGTCAGGCCGTCAGGTTCAGCAAGTTGTTTGCGCCAGAGACCCGCTCCCCCCCCCCCCCCCCCCCCCCCCGTTCTCGCGCAGCAGAACAGAGAAGAAGAAAAGCTCCGCCCAGCAGAGCAAGAGCAGCGCTGTTCTGAAACATGCGGAGGAAGAGAAACCAATGCGATCTAAATCCTCCCAGGTATGGGAATATTTCACACTGAAATGGGGGTGGTAGCGGATTTCTTTGCAGCGCCAGTCGTTCTAATCGCCGCGCTCGACTTCAAGGTGTAACCTTTATTATTGTTCGGTCTGAAACGGCGCGCCCAGTGACGGGTGGTGCAGCAATATTGTTGTTCGGGTGGAAATCGGGAGAAAGGTCGGTCCGGGAGATTTTCGGGGGGGGCTTTGAAACATCGGGAGGGTTTACATGTCTGGTCATGTCTGGTCATCGCAGGAGCACAAAGTCGCAGCAGAGTGGGATAAACTGCAGAGGCTCGAGACCCTTCTAGAGCCATGCAGGGAAATCAGTCTGTAACTTATCAAATAACATTGATTTGATTATTTTCTGGAATGAATTAAAAAATCAAATATCAATAACATATATTTATGTAAAAAATAATAATTATGATAATAATAATGATAATTATGTATCTGTGTCCTGTTATTTATCTTTAGTATGCATTTCAGAAAGAAAAAATGGTTAGGATTCAGGTGTGATTAATCATGATTAATTCACTGAAAATTCTGATTAATTTGATTAAAATTTTTAATCATTTGACACCCCTAGTTTTAATCCTCAAGGAGGATATTTGGGGGGGAAAAAGGTTAAAAATTGCCACATCATTTGTGATTAGAGTCAGACTTTAAAGTTGGAGAATCTAAAAAACAGACAAAACCCTTATTGGAAATGCAGGACAGGACAAAAAGACCTGAACACTAATTTCTTCATAAAAAGATCTTCTTTATTAAAATAGCATGCAAAATTTCATTATTCCCGGAACAGATCATTGAGCAGCAGAGTTGAGTCTGCAAAATGGATCAGCAGTCAGTCAGACACCATCAGAGTCCTTAGTTGGGTCTCTTCTATTCGACCTGAGCAGCCTGCACATTGTCCAGGGATCTCTGAGCCTCACTTATCTGCTGCTGCAGCCTCTGCTTCATGGCCTCGTTCTGGGCCTTCTTCAGCATGTCCTTCATGTCTCTGATGGCCGCCCGGTAGCCCGGGGCGTTGTGAAACACTCGGATGGCCTTGTCGCCGCTGCACGCTAACAAGCGCCCGGTAATGTCAAATCGGAGGTCGTTGATGTTCTCGCTGTGGACGCCGTGCATCTCCTCCTCCAGCTGGCCGCTGCCGGCGCCGTACATGGCCACGTTACAGCCGTCACTGATGGCCACCACCCGGCCGTCGGGGGACAGGGCCACCCGGCTGCCCTCGGACGACGTGCAGGGCACGGTCTTCAAGAGGTACGGGTCCTGCTGCTTTTTGTACTCCACATCCGTGTCCCACAGCTTCCACGTACCGTCTTTGGAGACGGTGACCATTCTGAGGGATGAAAAGGAAAGAATACACTAACAAATGCTAAGGATAGAGATTCTTTGATTTATTTGCAGCCGGTCAACTGGTTGGTTCTTTAAATCCATAAAAAAAATTGTTTTACAATTCGGAAGAAAAGCTACTTGTTTCCCAGTTACCAGACTAATCAATGGTAATTTAAGATATTTGTCAGGTGTATCTAATGTCATATTTAATGTACACACGTGAGTGAATACAAGAAACTACTTTTTATTCTTGTTTGCTTTACCTGCTCGAGTCATTGGAGAAGGCAAATGCGTGAACTCCCGCGGAGTGCCCCTTCAGGTCGAACGCTCGCGCCACCTCTTTGAATTCTCCTCCCTTCCCGAAGCAAACCTCCCACACCTTCACGTCGGGAGTGAATCCACAGGACGCTACGAACCTGAGAGCACAAAGTTACATCGCCACACAGAGGTCAGCGGGAGAAACCCCACAAGAACACAAGGGCTTTTTGAACTAAAAAGCATTACTTTGTTGAGATGACAAAGACTGACCTGCCACACGGGGAGACGCATGCGTAAGAGTTGGTAATCTGGTTGGTGTTGATCGAGGCCAGCACGTCTCCTTTCAGGTCCCAGATGTGGATGCTGGTGTCGGTGGAGGCGCTCATTATGAACTTGCCTGCGGAGAGGTAACACAGAATCGAGTCATGTTTTAAAATGATTACAAAGGACATGAAACATTGTATTGATGTTAAAAAGAAACCGTGTCGTCTGCTGGCGGGCTCAGTCACATGTGGACGTGAACTGAGAGCTATGGAATGAATGACAGCACTTTAAGCCATCGCTATATTTACAATATTTTCATTGCTTTACCACCTTGCTGGCAAACATTCATTTTCAACAGGCAATTGGTGAATCTAAACTAAGCAAAGTCACACAATTACAGAGCAAAAGCATCCGAATGATGCAGAATTCTCATGTTCTGCGAGGTAAAATTGCCTTCAAGAGCATAGCTGATAGAAAAGCTTTGGATTTCCTTTGGAAAGGACTCATCCCTTTAAAATACATTTGGTTTGTACCCGTCTCTGCAATGCCTATGTTGAGGATGGGGGCTCTGTGTTTCTGTGGGAAGTCCTCAGAAGACGCTTTGAAGGATAATGTGCCGTCCTCCTTTTTGATCATTTTGAAGATTCGGATGGTATCTCCATTGGCCAACCAAGTGATAAACGCCCTGCAGAGAAAAAAAAAAAAAAGAGTTGGGATTATCATGCTTCTATATACAAAATATACCTCAAGGTGAAACCAGTGTAATTTCTGTTTGATAAATGCAGGATTCTGATCTGTATATATATATATATATATATATATTCTGATCCCGTAGTTGTCTTGAGTTTTTCATAAATACTCCCTTTCAAAGAGGACAAGAGGAACAACACGATAAAATCAAAGAAGCTGAAGTTGTTTGAGCTTCGGATTGTGGCTCCGATGATGATGGTTAGTTTGAAGTTAGATAGATAATGCTTCATGTCAAGGAGGCACAGCCAAAGTACAGTACGAGTAAGAGAGAGAGAGAGAGAGAGAGAGACCTGGAGTCCGGGCTGAAGCGGACCAGTGTGGCGGAATCCAGCTCCACGTTGGCCCTCAGGCACTTGTGTTCACGATCGAGGAAGTCTTTGGTGCTCCAGATGCGGACGGTGCGGTCTTCCGCGCACGACGCCAGGTACTTCCCGTTACTGCTGAAATCCAGGCACGTCACGTTCGCGCTGTGGCTCTGGAAAGCATCAGGAGCACAAACCGACTCATGTTTTAAAAAGATTGACTTTGAAGGAGGAGCCTGAAGAGAGACAGTGTTTGTTACTGCTGATTTCTCTTTTTAACACTAAACATTTACATAACCAACAATCCTCGCCGTGCTCTGAGGCTCTTGCTGCGAGGGAATGCGTTTTTTACACCGGCATCGGGGTGCTCAACTTTACCTTCAGTGAGGCTGCCAACAGCGGATGACTAAAGGTGTGCTGTGTAGCTTTCTCTTTGCGGGCTCGCTGTTTGTCCTGCTTTGGTTTCTTGGATGCAGGGCCCTTCGCAACGCTGCCCACAGCTGAAAGACAAAGAAATATGAACCAACAAGACAACTGAACTGCACAAAAGTCTCGTCACTGTTGGGGTAGATCTCACACACTTTTTTTACTTTGTTTAATAATCTTTGGTTTTATATTTCCTAATTACATTAGTTAGTTAGTTACTAGACTCACACTGCGTGTCTCTTTATGCACTTTCATTCATTCGTGTGGAACCATTGTGTGGTTTTGTTTACCGTTTGTTAAACAAACGCTTCAAGGAAAACAACATAGATTTTCAAGGGGGACTAAAAGTGCCAGTGGTGAAACACAGTGGCGATTATTCACTTTTCTTCTGCGCTAAACGTAATTAATGGTGAACGACTTGACAGAGAGCAGCCGTCCCATTGGTCCGTCAGTGTGGCCTTCGCTGATTGGCCAACGACGGGTGACAGCCGCTTTAAAGTTGCTTTAGTTTGTCGCTTCGTAAGTTGACGTGAAGGTGCAGGTGACGCCACGCCAGCTGGTGCTCGCACTCGTTGTGAGCAAATGCACCTGCGTGTGCGTTCGTCAAGGTGTCGAAAAGAACCGCAGGAACGGTGAGACTCGGGAGACGGTGACTCACCGCTCCGGCTAGAGTTACGTTAGCTAACGTAACAATGTCTCTTACCGGCAGATTCCGACGCCTGCTCTATTTCTTCTCTTATTTCTTCTTTCCGTTTGCCCAGCGCCAATGCAACCAGAATAACCAGTGCACCCAGTAACAGAGTTACGGCGAACAGTGCGGCAAATTCCATGTCTGAAGTTTTATGCCACGTATTTGTAAACTGCTAACGTCTCGCTTGGCTACAATGCGCATCTGAGGGAACTGCGCATGCGCCAATACCTACGTGGACTCTTCTTTGTTGGTTTTATTCGGCCGAGATCGCCGCCTTCAGCGCAACTTGGCGGACTGGAGGGTTGGAGCCCTGCTCGCGCAGAGGACAAAGGTGTCTTTGCTAATCCTGTCTTCAACAATGGAGGGTGCAAGAAGTAGTAAATATTTAATGATCGGGATGCGGCAGTACCTGATTAATTGAATCTCAGGGTATATGCTGAAATTAGACTGCTGTCAGGCAGTAATTTTTGTTCGCCTTGAGCAGTTTTAATTTTATTCAAATTTATATAATTTCACGCAGTAAACATTTTTGCACTTTACTTTGTTTACATTTACATTTTCATGACCTTAAGTACAAACCTGTACAGCTTTTAGATGGTTATAGTGCCTATAATTTTTATTACCATCTTACAATATCCTATATTCTAGTAAATGTATTGTGACTAAGCAGTTTGAGCATGTGATGGATTGAGGGAAAATTGTTAAATTTAATTATATTCACTAAGAGTGTTACTAAAATAAACCGATTTTTCAGTGTACAGTTAAGTTTCTCACTCAATGGAAAAAGCTGCTCACAACACTTGACAGTGAATTAAGAATCTCTAGGAATCTAAAATTTGTTGAAATCCCAGAAAAACATTTGCCTTTGTCGTAAGACATGCACGTTTAACCGTTTAATAGAACTAAAGCGTAAACTCTGAATATCATTTGAGCAAAGGATAAAAATGGGATCTTAGAGTTAGTGTTTTGTAGTTGGAACATTCATGTCCAAATGTTTATTAATTCAAAATTCACCATCAAAAAACTGCATCAGATACTGCTCACTTTCTACAAGGTGATTAAGAACAAATCATTTTGATAAAATAACTGACTGCCGACAACATCCTTTAACTCATGGTGCAAATGAAAGACATGACTACAAAACTGAAAAATCTATCTTAGTAAGAATTTCCACCATGAACAGACTATTTTTTTGCTAGATTTAGTAATAACTTTATTCTTTAAATATTCCAGGAGTGAGGCTAATGTGTGTGACGGCCGTTTAAAAAAAAAAAAAAAAAAACTCAGTATATTTATTAAAGGTACATCTGTATTAACAGCAGTTGAGTTAAAATCTAATTGGATTAAGCTGATCATGTCAGACTTATTTTTCAGTGAAGTAACTCAGATTCAGCGCCTGGAGTAAAGAGAGGTAGTCTGGCACAAACAAACATCTCAAGGATTAAAAGGGGAGATAAAGATCACAGATTCTTTTCACAAACGTGAAGTGGAACTATTGGCTTTGGTTTAGTCAGCACAAGTTAAGAGTAGTGATCCTTATCACATACTGACCTGCTAATTAAATCAGTGTTGGCAACCACTAATATATATATTAAAAAAAAAAGAAAAAACACACAAGGCCATCTGTGAGGACTCTGGGAATGCTTGTAATGAGTACAGAGAAGAAGAAAAAAAACACACAAGTCTGCGCTAACTATTAAGACATTAACAAAGTCGCCCTTTAAGTGCAGGAACATCATTCACTTACAGGGTCAGAGAGCCAATTAAAAAAATAATTTAAAATGCAAATTTCTCAACTTCACACTGCAGTGTTCTGTACCTTATCTGAACCAACTGTCCATGTCACACCATTCAGACTCGTTCAGATAATGCACTCAAAATATTCTGTAATATACAAACCAGTGAGTGTTTCACGTAAAAAAATAAATGTCAGCCACAATTTCCATGTCTATACATTCTCCTTAAGACAAACAAACTACAAAGAAAAAAAGAACTTTGGATATGCTTTTGTTCAAAATTAAACTATTGAGTTGTCTTTTCTCCCCTTCAAGTATAGTACATCGTCATGGATCCGGTCTCCTCACGGCTACGTTCCCTCTCTGGGTCACGAGGTCACCCAGGCAGCATCAATTCAACCCCCCCCGCGTGTGCTCATCCTAACTCCTCAGCCAACCTTTTAGGCCAGCACACCCGACCGGGAGGGAGGGGGAAGGAAGCAGAGGGCACGGTGTCGGCCTGGTAGCCCGGGGGAAGTTGGGCCTTAAGAACAGAGCAATGCGAGCCAGATTAACCGCGGCGGCTGAAGTCCTCTGAAAGCCGCATGCAGCGAGCGGGCTACTTCTTCCTGTTGTGTTGCCTCCGCGCCTGCAGCCTCTGGCGAGCTCCGGATGGCTTCGATCCCGCTCCAATAGAGAAGGAGGGAGCCGCCGGGGAACCTTGGGATAGAAAAGACATACACGTGCACGTCATTTCTCGGTTACGAGTTTATGACCAAAGGGGATTTAACTAAGCTATGTTTTTAATGTTTGGTCCGTGTATCACTCGTCATTATTGCAGAAAGGTGTAGTGAAAACCGTACAAGACATCTAACACAGTGATTCCGTTGGACCCGTTTTTAATGATACGCGGGCCTTTGCATGGGAAAATAAAAATGTGAATAAATAAATAAAAATGCCCAAAAAATTCATCCTGTGATTTTATTTTGAAGAGACTTTTTTTAATGCAGCGGAGTGTCTGTCCGTCCATGTTTTCAGCAGCGTGTGCCAGGTTGGGTCAAACCATTCTGATATGGGGGAGACATTGGGTTTTTAGGATAATTAAACATCCCGAATATGAAATTCAGCTTATGAACTTGATTTTGAATAAATTTGAGACGTTGAGAATGTTCCTCGATTTGTCATTAAGGGGTGATGGTGGGTCCCGGAGCCAGCTAAATCCCCAACGGCCTTTAGCCCGCAGTAGAAAAACACATTGTTGTGTTACTTGGCTGTTTGATCATGGCTCCGCTCACAAACTACAAGTTCTATTACATTTTTTTTTTTTAAGTGTACGCATGGACTACTTACCAAAAGGACCAGCGTTGAAGTTTTGGACTGGAGTTGCAGGGCTGCCAAAGGGAATTGGACCTGCAGCAGAAACAGCACTCTGGCCGAAGGATGGGGTAGACGTCCCTGCAAAGAAAGCAGTGCACAACTTGAAAAAAAACAAAATAATAATTCCAATAATGTAATTCATTCAATATTTTTCAATAAAACGAAAGCTGTGCACCCTCACAGGCCTTTCTTCTTTCACGGCGACCCTCATCAAGAATGTTTCTCATTGAAAATATACTAAAAACGTGTGAGAAATGTTTTACACACACAGCGTAGCAGAGTCCTTAGACCAACGACAATTGGGAAACCAAGAACAAAAATCTAGATTTTTAAATACCCTCTGATTTTTAGACACAAAAATCAGAGGGTAGGTTTTACCAGTTGTGAAATCCCAAATCCCCCTGTAGTGTAAATACTTACCAAAAGCTGGTTTGTCTGTAGCAGCAGCCCCAAAGTTGAAGCTTCCCATCTGTGGTGCAGGATTATTGGAGACCGGGGTTCCAAACTGGGGGCACGGCATAGCAGCACCAAAGTTAAACCCGCCGGGAGCTGGCTGGGCGGCGCCGGCGGGTGCCTGCTGAGGAGCAGCACGGCCGAATGCGAAGGTGGCCGAGGGGGCGCTCTGAGTCTGGCTTGTTGCACCGAAACTCGGCGGAGCAGAAGCTGCGGCCGAGGGAGCCGTGGTGACACCAAAAGCGAAACCAGCGGAGCTGGCTCCAAACGCCGGTTTAGTTGTGGGGACAGCGGCAGACCCGAAAGGGAAAGGAGGCGGGGCGGTGTTGGGAGCGGGTGTGGATGAGGCTGGCCCGCTGCCTCCGAAGGAGAACTGTTTTGGTGCTGCCGTCACAGAGCCGAAGGTGGACGGCGCTGTGGAGCCGAAGGTCACCTGCGTGGCCGGAGCCGTGGAGCCGAAGGTCACCTGCGTGGCCGGAGCCGCTGAGGAGCCGAAGGTCGCCTGCGTGGCCGGAGCCGCTGAGGAGCCGAAGGTCACCTGCGTGGCCGGAGCCGCTGAGGAGCCGAAGGTCGCCTGCGTGGCCGGAGCCGCTGAGGAGCCGAAGGTCACCTGCGTGGCGGGAGCCGCTGAGGAGCCGAAGGTCGCCTGCGTGGCGGGAGCCGCTGAGGAGCCGAAGGTCGCCTGCGTGGCCGGAGCCGCTGAGGAGCCGAAGGTCGCCTGCGTGGCCGGAGCCGCTGAGGAGCCGAAGGTCGCCTGCGTGGCGGGAGCCGCTGAGGAGCCGAAGGTCGCCTGCGTGGCCGGAGCCGCTGAGGAGCCGAAGGATGCCGGTGTAGCCTGAGGTGCTTGAAGCGACGGCTTTCCAAAGGTGAAGTTGGACTGGCTGGCGGCGGCGGTGGTGGTGGAGGCCGCGCTGGCCATGGCGAAACCTCCAAATGAAGCAGTGGTGGTGTTCTGGCCGGGCGCTGAATGGGCAAAGGGAAACACCTTCTGGTTGGCTGCTTGTGGGTCTTGCTGTGCGGCACCGAAAGAGAAGCCGCTATTGCTGGAGGTCGTGGTAGCGGCAGCAGCGGGGGCGGCCGCAGCCGTTGTGGTAGCGGCTCCAAACTGGAACGGGCTCCCAGTATTGGAGGACTGCGCCGAGGCTGAGCTGGTGCTCGTCGTGGATGGTGCTGACCAGTTGCCGAAGAGGGATTTCACGGCTGGCTGGGCTGTGGGCTGTGTGGCGGTGATGGAGCCAGTGGTGGCTGCGGAAGTGGGGAGACTGGTCATGCCGGGGAAACCAGATGATGTAACGACGGTGCTGCTTGTTGAGCCAAACATCGAGGACACACTACTCAAAGACACCGTAGAAGCCGGGTTCGTGGTGCTGTAGGGGGGAGGCTGTCCAAAGCCGGCGCCCGCAGTGGCAGCGCCAAAGATGGGCGTAAAATTACCGGCGGGAGGTTTGCTCTCAGTGGCTGACGTAGCTGCCGAGGTGGTGGTGGCATTTGCGGCGGTGACAGAAAAAATTGGCTTGAACCCTGAAGCCAGCAGAGGGTTGGCACTGCTGACGGACGCCAAGCTACCGGCTGGAGCGGCCACAGCAGCGCTGGGCGGGTAGGAAGGTGAAGACCCAGCAGGGGTGCTGATCGGACTGGCTAATCCAAATAGGTTTGATCCGGTCACAGGCAGCGCGCCGCCCGAAGCCTTGGAGACCTGACCCAGCACGAGAGCGAAGGCAGAAGAGGACTGGGAGGCCGCAGGGCGCTGCGGGGTCGCTGACGGCGTAGAAACCTTCAGGGTTAAGCCCCCGGAAAGCACCGGAGTGGTTGTTGCAGACACTACAGACACAAAACAAATGTACAATCAGTGCATTCCACGTAAAAAGGTTGGCCTTTTTGAGGCTAATATTCCACAGATGCCGTCAGAACTTCAGTTCAGTGGCTGTACCTGTAGCAGTGTTGGCAGCAGACGTAGAGCTAGACGGAATACTGATCTTCATCTTCAGGGCCTCCAGCAGCGGGTTGGAGGCCGCGGTGGTCGTGCTGGCGCTGCTGATCGGGCTGGGGTCCAGGTTGATGACTGGGATGGCAGAGCTGGAGGCTGTGGGCAGCGGAGCTGCCAGCAGGCTGCTAAGGGTGGTGGTGGTGGTGTTGTATGAGGTCCCCAGCTGGGAGGTAAGGGTGGCTGCCGGTGGGGAGGCAGACTTCTCTGGCTCAGAAGCTGACCGAGGACAAAATTAAAAGGAAGGTCAGGTCAAATACATAAAACTTTTGAGTTTCCGCTGGAAGCAGAATTATCTCAATGCTACATTAACAATGAGTCTCTGTGTGTGAATGCAGGATAACCGTGCAGCATGTCTCAAAAAGTGCAAAAGAGTTAACTGGTGCATTCCTGTGGGCCCTCCCACTCACCGGGTGTCTCCAGGACCTTCTGGATCTTGCTGAGGGCAGCTTTCTTCTCTTCATCCAGGTCTTTCACAGTGATGGTGTAGCCCAGCTCCGGAGGCGGGGGCTGCAAATCAGCGAACACAAGAGAGTTGAGAAGAGAACTCCAGGTCACGCTGACACAGGACTGTATGTCCCACTCCTTACCAGAGATATATGGTCATCCCGGTTGCTGGACACCAGCTGGATCTTCCGTTTCCTCTTTCCACCGCTCCCAGTAGAGTCAGCTGAGGTAGTGAATGGGACCTTGGGTACCGGAGTCAGTTTGGCTGCAACATTGTGGTATAGAGGACAATAAAGTGAAATTTGACTTAAAAAAGGAGTAACACTACTACTATGCAACCAGCTCCAGTGGTGTCATGATGGGGGAATTTCATACAATACCACGGATGAAAGTTGAAGATAAATATAACTAGGATGTCCTTCCCACAGGATTTTTGAGATAGTTACCTCCCCCGAAGAAAATGTTAAAATTTGAATTAAATCCGGTGCCCGTTGAGAGCAGAGCCTACAACTATGTTTTCTAGTGCAAAGTTCCTCAATGTATTCAATTGAGGAAAAACTTCTGGCAAGGTTTCTTTCAAGAAGAAAAAGAATACACCGCCCAGATGTAAAAAGCCCCCCCCCCCCCCCCCTGTAACCACCACAATTGGGAATCTGAATTATTGTTTAGTCGGATCACTGCACCATGTTGAACTCGCAGGGGATTGTTAATATAAGAAGCTTGCGTCAACAGCTTAACACAGGGATACTGCTGTTAATCAGGTTAAGAGTTTCACACAGGTTAGCTCCAGGCTGGAAAATGTGATGCAGAACTGAGTCTAGAAGAGGGGGGGGGGGGGGGGGCAGATCTATTTATCTATTTGGTTTGAAGGGATATAAAAAATTACGTAATTAAGTAACATCATGCAGCTTTAACTATTGATTAAAATGCTCAGTAATATTAACAGTCCTGCTAATCTTCAGCAGAGCTATACTACTAACAGGACTTACAAGTCACAGGTGCCTTGTTTGAGGCCGTCTGGTCTGACCTCACCGAGGACGCTGCACCCGGAGACGGCCCGCTGTCCTCTCTGGCAACGAAACCACAAGTTACAAACTGCAACTTGTTTCAATGTGTGGATGACTAGCGGGGGTCCGGGCAGAGACTTACCTGGGTCTCTTTGAAACTCCCTCTGGAGTCTGCGGGCGGGACGATCCCGGGCTGGACAGCGGGGAGCTGGGTGCCGACCGCTTCTTCCGCTGCGATTGTAAACGAGGAGGTTAAGCTTAACACGTCCCCTCTGCTTGTGCGAGCCCATGTGCACTGCACGGCTGCATATAGTAGTTACCTGGCTGAGGCCTAGGGAAGAACTGTAGGAGCTCTGGATAGGGTTCCTCCTTGTGCCGGGGGTTCCTCTTGGGGCGTGCACCCCACTGCCAGAGCTGATGGAGGACGTGCGAGACCTCTTCATGATGGAGTCTTCCGCAAGGGAGGGTACCCCTCTTTTCAGGTTACCTGGCCTGCCGGGGGGGGGAGGACAATTTCCACCTACATTTAGACTGCCCCAAATACAGTCAGTAAAAGTGCTGCGGCATCAGGAAAGTTAAACTCACTTAGGGACCAGCTGTGACGGTGCCCCGTTGGGCAGAAGCGTCTCAAAAGCAGAATGTGTACTTCCACCGCTGTCATTACGCCTTGGGAAAGGAGAATGAAACTTAAAATAGGCCGCATGCATGAACAAGGTGCAGAATACCACTGAGTTAGAATATACAGAGGTACGTTATAAAAAGTAAAGCTTAAAAGATTCTTTTTTTTTAGACATGTGAGGTTGCGGTCTTCATGTACCGGTTATATTGATGGTCATTCAGACATGTTCCTCAATCAATAATGTAGACTACGGCTTTATGCGGACACAACAGTAAGGCTTAAAGAGCCACCACACTATGTGGAAACCATTTAACTGGAAATCCATTCATCACCTTTTGCATACGGTACAATTGAAAAGTGACATAAGGAAAGCGTGCTTGATACATCAAGTTCATTTTTATTGAACCTCTTATTTAACAGTAATTTAAATAAGAATGTCCTGCACAACTGTAAGTTAGCTCTTTTACAGTGTGTCATAGTTTATGCCACAGATGAGATTTTTGTGCATAACAGATAATAGGATATCAAGCAAGATGTATGAAGGTTTTACAAGCCCTCTGTGGGCTACTCTCCTGTCAACTTGCTAACAAAACTTACACCATTTATACTGTAAAACAAAGTTTGATAACAGAGTCTGTTTTTAGCTTTTTACCTTCTTTTGCTTTTCTGCTCAGTTGTGAAGCTTTTGTCCTCATCTTCCACTTCTCTCTTGCGGCTTTCCTTCAGCACCTTGAGCACGCTTTCTCTGGAGCAGGGGTCCACTGGGGCCCTGGGGAGCCCTGCACAACTCAGATGGTTTAAACTAAAAACAAGAAAGTAGAGGGGGGGCCTCTGGTCAAAGTTTGTTCATTCAAACAGCAAAGCCACAGCAGCACAATTAACAAAATAGGCTTTTCTTAAGCACTGGACATCAATAGCTAGCAATGTATCAAACCTTAGCGGACACCGTGTCAGAGATACTTAGCACAAAGAACTTAAAGGCTGAACACGAAAACTAATCACAAGTTCTGAAAGCACACGTTGGAAATGGTAAAATAAGGACAAAATCATAACAACTCTTGGCATGGATGTAGAGACCTGGGGGAGCTGTGGTGGTCCGGCCGGGCGATCTTCACCGTAACGGGGCTGAGGGCGGCCGGCGAGTTACGGGGGCTGAGGATGTTCTTCTTCCTGAAGCCATCCCACTTGACGGGAGGCAGGACTCCCACTGAGGAGACACCTGGCTGCTGCAGGGGATAGTGGCGCTGGGGGGTGATGGTGAATCTGCCCGGTGTGCCCAGCGGCTCCCTGCAAAAGATAGAAATTATATAATGCAAGAGAAGATGCATATTGACCAGAATGCATCTATAATTGTCCGTATCTGCCCAATACCCTTTATAGGGTCTTCCTTGACTGAACGGTTGAGTTGAAACGGATACTTCATAACGACTTTAAGTTAATTGTTAATGTAAAACATTGTGAACATTTAACGTTAACTTCTGGACGCACCGGTAACGTAGTTCGGTTATTAACTTGGCTTACCCTGCAAATGAAAGCCTCCTGTTCGGGGTGTACACAGCATGGTTGGGTCGGGACAGTTTTTCCCGCAGCTGCTCTCGGGGGTTTCTACCCGCTCTCGGCCTCACTGAGTCGGCGGGTGGACCTTCGGGTTTTCCGATGTAACTCCCCATGAGGAAATCCCGAGGGCTGAAAAGAAAAGAGTCACTTGCCAAGGATTCCCTCCGATAAATCCCAGTTTCAACGAGCCGTTCTCTAAAGTTTCCCTCCGCGTCCCGGAGCTCGGTTTTGTTTCTGCCGCTCTTGGTTCTCCCCCGCGAGGCGACCGACACGCCGGTCCCCCACCAACCCCACATCCACCGCCGGAGCCCGGATGGTAGGTTAACCCCAGCTCGGGGATCGAGGCCTAGCCTGGCGGGAAGTAGTTGTCCGCTGAGATAGCAACACACAATGCAACACAATGCAAGAAGAAAACACACAAAAAGAAATGTAGGAATAAAACAAAGCGCGAGACTAACCGCGCCTAGAGCTAGGATAATCGCTAACGTTAAACGTTTCTCTCTAGGTGACATGGCGGCAGCGCGCCGCCGGAGGACTCTCATATCCCATCATGCTGCTCTTCTGACGCTACTTCTTCTTCTTTTGTTTTAGGAGCGGGGCGTGGGGTCGTAGCTTAGGCGATGTGGCGCCACATACCGAGCTGGAGTTAAAAAAAATAGAAATAAAAAACGTGAAGGAATCATACAATAAGTACAAAGCAATATAGACCAAACTTTGTTGGGTGGTCAGACTGATACTGTTTGGATAAACTTTGGAGATGAGAAGAGAAATGGACAAAGTCCAGAAAAGAATACCTTTGAGTTAAGACCCTTTTTTCCCCACACTACTTTTTAATTTGCTTTTTACTTATCACAGACAACTGTGTTCAACAAGAGGTTTATTTTGATTAACCGCAAAATAAAGTATTTAATAATGTCACAATAAATACACATGGCAAACCTCATACATACGGTAGAACAACATGAGTTTTGACTGCCCTGAGATTCATACTCATGAAGTTTGATTGTAATAATTTACATGGTTAATGCTAACTATTTCAGTCTTTCTTGATATATATATATATTTTTTTCTCCATAAACCAATAGAATTGTGCACAGTCTTGAGTCTTTTGTTGATACATAAGCTTAAAGTTGTCATAAATGTTTGCATAGATACATGAAAAAATGCAATTACAACTTTTTTTCCCTGGGCAATCGCACAAGTCACAAACACTTTATTGAATGAACAGACATCCCCCGACCTAAAAAGAGATTGCCACAACTGTTATTTTAGCCCACATTTTCTAAAACGCAACCTCTCGTTTCTTTGCTGTCTCTTGCGCTGAGTGGCAACATTTGGACTTCAAAGGTTTTGTCAAATGCACCATAGTCCACGCGAAAAGCCCCTTTCTCCAAGGAAATGCACGACTCAAAGCGGTGACCCCAGAGGACCTCGTCCTCCGTGTAGGATGTCCTCGCCTGGCATGTCATACCTGCATCACAACAAAGCATCAGCAGGTCAGCCAATGGTCACTTTATTGGAATGAGACCGGACTAAAATTAGGAACAGCGTTAGCATCAGGGCGTATGTAATGTAGCCCTTCACGTTGCCTATGGCCATTACTGTGCATGCGACTTTTTTCATCCCGTTATGGCATTCCATGCACATTTGGCAAGGGTCACAATAGATGGAACTTATCCGTGTCCGAAGGATTAAGTTTAAGATTACGGTATTTTTAGGAGCTGTGCTATTAAACCCTTAGCCGACTCTTCCTTTGGGGCAGGAAAGGATTATAAAATGTTATGATCGGTCATGAGTCTTGTGCCTTGCCTTATGATGGAGAAGATGACCGCACGAGACTTCAATAACCTCTACACACCTGATGTTTCCACGATGCCCTCCAGGATGACAATGATCTCAAAGGTCTCCCTCTTCAAACGCTCGGACCCCAACTCCCAGAAGGGGCTGCTTTCGTTGATGACGTGCGTGATGGTCTGGGGTTCAACCAGAAGCAATCTGTCCCCCCCGGTGTCGTAGCCCAGGTTGATTTCCGACTGCTCCAGTGGGATGAACTCGCCCTCCTTGGTCTGCCTGGATTTGATCAGCTTGGCTCGGATTTTGGCGTCCACCATGTGGCTCACTCTCAAGTCTCCGATGCGGAAGAGCATGCACAGCTTCTCGTCACGCTCACATATGACGCAGTGCTTGCTGAAGATCAGCGTCTGGGCTCTCTGCTGCGGGCGGGAGATCTTAACAAACATGCAGCCCACCATCAGAGCATCGATGATGGAACCCAGGATGGACTGGGCCATCAGGAGCATCGTACCCTCGGGGCAGTTGGCTGTCACCATCCTCAAGCCGTACCCAATAGTCCTCTGGCTCTCCAACGAAAGCAGCAGGGCAGACAGGAAAGTGTCAACATTTTGGAAGCACGCCTTCCACTCGGGGTCGTGAACATGCGCAATGTCGTCCCGCAACCACGCACCGAAGAAGTAGATTCCGCCAAAGGCCACCCACGTGAGAATGTAGCACATAGTGAAGACGAGAAGGAACCAGCTAAACTTGAGGTCCACTACGGTGGTGAAAATGTCTGAGATGAAGCGGCTCTTGTCCGCGATGGGCCCCAGGTTGACCCTGCACTTGCCATCCTTGGTGACGTAGCGTTGGCGCATGTTGCCGGCGGTGACGTGCAGCGAGGGCTCGTCGCCCAGGAGCTTGCAGCGCTTCTTGTGGCTCTTGGCGCCGTGCAGCTGCTCGGCGGCGGCGGCGGACGCAGGAATGTTGCCGCTGCCAGTGGAGCCTCTCGATGGCCACCTGGAGCTGAAGCGCTTGAGGCCTTTGCTGTGATGCAACCGCTGAGGCCTTGGCGTCTCTTCTGCCGGCTCCAGAGGAGCTGCTCGGGCAGCGTGCGGTCGGGTCTCTCGCCCAGTTGAAGTCAGTGCGCGAGACGAATGGTCGCAGGAACACGGGGAGGGGGAGGCCTCCTGGGACGGTGGGAGTGACGAGCACTTAGCGGAGTTCAAGTTGTGGATGAGAGAGTTTCTTTTGGAGGTCATCATGGCGGCAACAGTTGATTTAGCTGAAGATTTAACAAAATAATAAAAATGGCAGCTTCTCTTCTTTTCTTAAGCTGCGTACTGAACCACAGTATGTGCTTTGCAAACTACTTCAAAACCCCCATGTACACTCAACAAGTTTGAGGTGAGGACAAATCAATGTTTCCTCTCCAGCAAAAAAAATGTGAAATCAGAAACATCAACTTACTGCAAACTGAAGTCTGCGGGGCTCCTTCCTGGCGAGACCTCTCTCCTGCTCATCACAGAGGAGATCCTCACTGAAGATCCTCAAGATGTGGATTACTCTTTAGGTTTCTCACCTGTTTGAGCATTGAAATAAACAGAATGACGTCAAATATGTCGGCCTTTAGCAGGGAACTAAAGCTCTCATGTTAGCGCTGTCCCAAAACTTCTATGCAAGGTTTTGTGTAAATTGACAAGAACGCAGTAATGGTCACGGTCGTGTTCAAAAGGCTTTGGTATCTTACTCAATCCTCAACCTGCTGTCAGTTTCACTAACAAATCCCCAAGAAAACCCTCGACACACTTGTAGATGATCCGGTGCTGTGTACGGCGATGTGCCAAAAAGCAAATCGCGCTTTACTCCCTCGTCTCCTTCGCCTAAAGTGGACTGACCAGTGTCCAAGGTCGCTGCGACAATGTATTACACACAAAGGGATTACCACTAATCTTCAAAATTAATCGGAGAAACACCATGGATTTGAAAAGATTAGAAGAATTTGCCAGAAGGCTTAGAGTATTATTCAGATGTGTCCAAATAAACCGGGTGAATTCACATGTCTCTGTTTAAACAGTGCAGTAAATATTGTATCACAACAATAACATACAAAAAAAGGAATGTTTCAGAGTCTAAACCACACAGGTGGCGGCAACCAATCAGAATGACAGGATTTACTGCGAGGGAATTTCTCCTCAGGAAGATAAAGACCATTTCTGGTTCATTGTTCCACGTTCATTGTTTTCGGACTCCTTTTTACTACAATTTCCAGGATTTATGTCCAAGTGCTGCGATTTGTTTTGGTTTTGTATCCACAGACGAATGGACGTGGGAAATTGTTAAATCCATGAACTTTACAAAAGAGGGTTAGCATCTCGCAATACGTTAATGAAGAGTGCATTATAAATAAAAGGTATTATTATATCCAACTCCTTATATATCTGCAATCATATTCATAGAATGATAAGATTAAAAAAAAGAGTTTACTTCTATGGCGGTAATAGGTAGATAGGTGCTTCTACTTCTCGTGCTTTTTGCACTCACAGCGGTACAATTCAAGCATCGTCATTTTCTGATGTAAACTCAAATCAGTTAATGGAGAGAATAATCAAAAAATTCAATGACAAAATAAGAGAGTCACGGTCTTAAAAATAGAATTGTAAAATTATAAACCAGTAAAATAAAGCAATACATGATATAATATAATGCATTGTCAGCTTGTTTACAACACATCTTAATAATTTAAATGTTAATAGATCAGAACTACACAGCAATTGGAGTTGCTGAAAATATATATTATTTTTACATCAAAATACTGTGTTGATTACTGTTAACTCCTATATGTACACATGAAATGAAAGCATTGTTATCACAATATTAATATACATGTGTTTTCCAGGTTTCTACCACCTATGCATCCTCTGTAGGGGTGAAAAATAGAAAAACATAGCATACCTTTAGAGCACGCTTTAAGATGAAGAAATCTGCTGCCAGCACTCCAGAGACATCTGTCATCAGCTTGGAGCCGATGAAGAAGCTCTGGAGTCAGTCTCCTCCCCCCCGGCCACATCCACAGAGCAAACACTAACAGAGATCACACCAAAACAAGGCACGTTGCAGCGGCTGCAGCTCCAAAGCACGTAAATTAAGTCAACTTTACAAAAATAGCGGTTTTCCTTAAGTTTCAAAGCAGTAACTTGCATGTCTATTTGGTGCAAGTGTACACTTTGGTGTGCAAGTGTTGCAAAGATGAGTTCAAAGGTGGTGCTTCAAAGTTAAATTATTTGGTGGACTGAATGTTCAGAGCATTCCACAGAAGCCCAGCTAACTGGTTTTATGCATTCAGAATGGTGAATGCATTAAATATTTAAGATTACTTAAACATTTAGTTCCATTTGTTTTTTTTGTGTAAAAATAAAATAATGTTACTATGTTAGTATTTTTTTTCACACATGGTGATGGACACATTTTTCTAACATGCACAAAACAATAAAAGTCTAAACTAACTCCATGTAAATGGCTGTCTGCTAAACTCAGTTTAGAATAAAAGGTCTGAATCAGGTGTGTCTTTGGGTTTATTTGGTAATAAATACATAACAGATGAGTTCAGTTTATTTGGAAGCTGTGTAAGGTTGAAGGTATATATATATTTATATCAGAATTAAAAAAAACTCTTCTGAAATGACGTCAGTAATTCAAAACCGAGATGAGCTACAGATGCGTTTGATGAAAAATATTAACAAAGTTAACTTTAGAAAACAATGTCAACAGACGGCAGGTCGCCGGTTACATAACCTCAGTGTTCTCAAGCTACAGGGCCGAGGCTGCTGGTGTAAAGAAGCCTTTGTGTAATCTGTGCGGGACTAATTGCAGTCTGAACGCCGAGAAGCAACGTATACAGCAGATTGATTGCAACCAGCTTATACCTCAATCAGGCCGAGCGACCATGCTCTCTGGGAAAATCTGTTCGACCACACATGTAAAAAAGCATAGGTTAATGCGAGGGATAACGGAAGTGAACAAAGGCATGAATCTTATTTTCCTCGGAGGAAAAAGTCCTGCAGTTTCTTCTTTCGCGCCAAGTGTCTATTTGATTTTGGTCAAAGCCACGGCTCTCCTCTCTGTATTCTGAAACAAGGCACGGATCAGATTCTTCAACTCCGAACTGGAAAACTCAGATGCCAGCGGACCTTTGCCGTCAGCCCACCTGTGGAGAGGGATCACAGAGGACACATTATAAAAGGCAAAGTTAGTTGCACAGCATTACTTTAAGGACTGAGGCGAGCAGATGTAACTTTGTAACAGAAAAGCTGGCATAACAGGAGATAACTTATTGACCTCAGTTAACTAACATCTGGAATATGGAAAGCAGTTGAGCAGAAAAGGCCTGAATATAATCATTGATTTGAAAAAAAATAATCAAAGAATCCCTGACGGTGGTTTTATTTACTTTAGTAAAAAGTTAGTAGTTGTCAAGCAGCGTTCTGACCTGTCGACGATCTCCTGCAGGTTGGCCCGCAGCACAATGACCAGCTCCTTGAAGGTAGTCCACTTCCTTACATGCAGAGGCACTTCCTCCTGATACTTCTTGTTCTTGTTTTCCTCGGCCAGAGGGATGAAGACCAGCGGACCTTCCTCGATGATGGTCTGGCACAGAGTGTGCAGGTGCTCCCCGTCCTCAGAGGAAATATCCTGTAGACGGTGGGAATGAGAAATGAAATCCTTACTGATCATCATTTGGGCAATACTATGCGTTTAATATTTTTGGTATAGTGGAACAACTTAAAATAAAATGTGTTAATCTCACAGCCAACATTCACCCAATTATTTCCGTCTTTCTGAAGAGGGACTATTCTTTTTTAGTTTATAAAAGGACAAACCTCCAGCATCATGATCTTGGCGAGGACTTCCACGATGGCTGTGTTGAGGAGGTTGCCCATGGCTTTACAATAGATGCTGACTGGAAGGACATCCTGCCACACTGTTCCCAACTGCTTCAACTGATGAATGACCTGCAATCACACGGGCGGATGATCACTGAGTGAGAAGTAGTGCTTGCATGAGAATATGAATTGAGAGCCATGATAGCTTCAACATTGAAACACAATGCAGCCTCTTTCTAACAATACCCTCTCAGTTTTAACAACAAAACCACATTTTATTTTCACGACCTTTTCTCTCACCTGTCTTACTGCTTTGCTGGCTGCTATGTAGTTGTCTTCATCATCCAGGTTGCAGAAATTGTGAGCGGTGGAAAGTCTCTCCAGCAGCTCAGCTCTCTGGACGTTCATCTGGGCCAAAAAGCACTGGGCGCCTGGAGCAAAAATAACAAAAGGGAGCTGAGCACATCTCAAAGCACACTGCAGATTAGCCGTTTACCTCTAATACGGAAAGATTACAACATTTTAGCCTGCTGGTGGCCCACAAAAAAAAAGTGACCCGAGAACGATTGTTTTGCAGATTAATTTCTGCATTAAATTGTATAGTAGAACTGTTTATTCACCAAGCTTCCTGAATCCGGGAACCATGTCAACAAATGTTGCGACGCCCTCGCTGAGGGGCTGTGGCAGGTGACCTCTGAAATGGTGGCCCAGGGTGAGCAGGTGGTGGGCCAAGTACATGCAGTTGTTGTGCTGGATGGCCGCCAGGTGAGGGAACTTCAGCAGGTTCTCCCTGGGTGGAGAGGTAGAGAAGGAAAAAAAAAAGAAGGTCACTTTTTACATCTTCAGTAGAGATGT
Source organism: Pungitius pungitius (assembly GCF_949316345.1). Classification (NCBI taxonomy): domain Eukaryota; kingdom Metazoa; phylum Chordata; class Actinopteri; order Perciformes; family Gasterosteidae; genus Pungitius; species Pungitius pungitius. The sequence continues at coordinate 15,203,887 of NC_084915.1, forward strand.
GTTGGATGTAATAATCTATGCCATCAGATGGAAAGACCCTTACTTGTGGTACGTCGGGACGACATCGTAGAACAGCTGGAAGATGTTTCTCACGGTAAAGAAGAGTTGTAATGCGCTGAAAAGAAAACATTTAATTCATTTATTTAGGAACATTGGACTCTCGCAGAAGACAGTCGAGTCCCCGGGTACCGAAGCGTACCATTGTGTGGAGCTTCCAACGGCTTCACACAGGGTGCCGAGCGCCAGCTCCATCAGCTGCTGCACTGACTCACTGATGCGGCAGGCCGGCAGACACAGACTCCACGCAGACAGCTGCTTTGTGTTCTCCATCGTTATCTCGTCCTTTTTGGACTCTTGCTTCACCTTCAGCGCCGGAGCAGGCAGCTTGGGCAGACGCAGCTTGTAGTCCGATGTGATCTGACGGAGGACGAATGGGAGGGAAAGGATGGTGCTGATTATAGGCAAACCAACAAAAAGAATCTAGGGAAAGAGCCTTTTAGTTTGTAGACAACGGGAGTAAAGGAATAGTGCAGTGAAAAGCGCCTTTGTTACTTTGAAGGTTGGGGATTATCTGCCTGTTACTAAAACTTGAATGAAAGGTTCATGGTTCTGGTTTTCCATTTCAGACCATAGCATCATAATATCCAGTATCTAGACTGAGCCCTTTCTCATGCATACTTTGATAGTGTTGTGCATCTTGGAGGTCATGAGTTTGCGTGCCGCCACGATGACATCTTTGCACTTCTTGGTGGCAAAGTGGCAGTTGACGTCCCTGGCATATTTGAGCAGCTCTGTGGAGTCTCCCTGCAGATACTCCATCTCCTTCAGGGACTTCTCAAACTCCTCTGTTTCCTTGATCACCTTGAATGCATGCAGCAAAGAATATATTCAATAGAAATGTAATTAATGTAGGTGACAACATCATTACACTAAACCAAACTGCTGTTAGGTCCATACAGTGTTGTACTTCTCCAGCTGGTTGCTGTTGGTGGGGATGGAGTATATCAGACACTCGTGGATGATGCACTGGGAAATTTCTTCCCAAATCAGCTCCCCCAAGATTGCAGAGAGCTTTCTATCGCCAATGGACACATCTGGAGAAAAACAATAAGTTACCACACAGTGACATTAAGCAACGTATATCACTTCTTTATGGACCCGGCCGTAGTGTACCTAGCAGGTGTGAGTGCAGCGTCCTGAGCACCAGGAGCACTTTGCTGTAGACTTGCGATGGAGTGGATTTCTCATTGTGGCTCTCCTCCAAATATTGCAAGGCCATGATGGTTCCCTCGCCGGGCTGTTCTGCTACCCTCACCGACAGCGACGGGTACATCACCAAAGGCTTCAACATGGTCTTCAGCAGCACCTGACCTGATCAGTAACAGCAGTAATCAGCACTGAGCCAGTTCTCACCCTGGATTCACTGGGCTTCAGAGACAGACGGATTAAACTGACAAATGCCCACGTCAGTTGTTAAGTTACACAAAACATACACAGTGTGGATATGGAAAAGATATGCGTTCATACATCCACCACAGAGCACTGATCAGTTAGTTTTCTACTTAAAATACCCTGCTCAGTATATATGTTGATGTCCCAACTTGCAAAAAACAACAACAACTTAAACCAGACCAAAGTGTCTGCACAATATGAAATATGCAATATAAACAGACTATGACTGTACTGCACGTTTAACAACGCTCTTACTGAAGAGTTTGATCTTGTGCTGAAGGTCTCCCTGGATGGCCAGAGCTTGCAGGACGCTGCACAGCAGAGCAGGTGGCTTCGCTTCACTGTCTTTACTGGAGGCATGTCTCAGGTTCAGCTCCACCTTCAGGAAGGACTTCAGACCTGCAGGCTCTGGTGGACACATGTGCCAGTCACTACTAAAGTATTGCCCTCAAAAAAGCCTTTTCCAGGTAAGTAACTTTAACACAACACCACAAATAGTGGTAGTATTGCATTGGTCCCATATATCGAAATGTTTACCCTTCGAGGACGGTATTTTCCAGATGACGAGGCGTTTCCATTCATCTCCCAGGTGGTAAATTAAGTTTTCTCTCTGCACTGTCAACTCTGAGCTGAGAGCACTGAGCAGCGGCAACTGGGAGCTCTTCCAGCCCTTCAGTGAATCCACACCGGCTCTTGCCTAGAAAAATTAAAATCTGTCAAATCAGTATCAATCAGGATAATGACGCAATAATTATATATTTATCAAAACATATCTATATAAGTGTTTTAATTGATGTTGTTGTACTTTTGTTGTATGTCCTGTACATAAAGAAGCATATAAATCAGCCCTAGTACAGAGATTGAGGTACGGTTGTGTAAACGTAATGGAGAACTCTTACTCTTTCCAACTGGTTGGCTGCATCAACATACTTCTTTTCCAGCAAAGATTTGCTGAACTCCTCCATTGCACTGTGAAACTGAATCACACAGAAGATATTACAGCCACAGAAACATTCCAACATATGGAGGCTCAATACAATTACAATACAATACTCTCCTCATGTAATTCTGAGAGCTAGACTTGTACATAATGTATGTATAACAAATGATTCTATTAATTTGTTTACATTAAAAAAGTGTTAAGTTTCATTTCAGGGGACAAATTGTCACGTTTGTACCTCCTTTAAATGCCCAAGCATGGTTATGATGACAGTATTTTTCTCCAGCTGCTGCTTCAGCTTTGCATATTCAGCTACAGCCACATGGATGTTCTGCTGCACCTGGGTCAATGCACACAAAATCCGGTTAAAAGCTATGGCTGCTGTAAATCCACCTCAACTACAACTTGAGTTTGTTCCGCTCCGCGAAAATTTGGCTATGACTTATTGACGGTTTCAGACTGACCTCAGACTCAATGCAGTTTTTAAGGGCATCCATTTCTTTGGAAACTTCATCAACCTGTACCATTAGCTCCTCAGATCCTTGAAGACTTGGGAGGAAGTCACTGTACCGCTTGTTCATCATGTCACATACTTCTTCCTATTTAAAAAACATAAAGAGAGTTATGAGATCAATTGGAGCAAGATAGACCTTTTGCTTCAGGCGGAGGGAATTTGTGTGTATGCAGTATTTTTTTTTAACAAACATTGGGGAATGGCTCTAAGTATATCAGGACTATTACTATAATACTGTAAATAAAATTCGGGTCTGTACACACGATTGCTTTAAAAAGTCCTGAATATTAATTTATGGAAGATACAAACGTTTTAGTCATCATTATGAATTACGTGACAAATAATGACCAATTCAGTTACGTGTCAACAACAGAACCTCGAGCCACGATATAACTTTAACAATAAATTTGATAAATCTAGCGCATTTAGTTGACACTGTAATAAAGAATAGTAAATTTGAAAGCACAGATTGGTGGCTCTATTAACCAGTTTTTTAAGCACAACTCCTGTCCATAACTTACATAACTATCATCAAATCCATAAAGATCCTCAAAAGGGGTACGTTACGGTTTATAAAAGTCACCATGACAACGCTCACATATAAAACTTGTTCACAATACGGTGGAGGGAGCAGTCACGCAAAAATAATATGCAAAGACTAACGCAGAGCCACGTAGATGCAGACTTGCTGGTGGAAATGGACTGAATAAACATAGCTGGATAGTAACTTAACGTTAGTTGCTAATGTAAAGGTCTAATTTCGGCAGCATGTTATTTCAAGGAGCACCGTCAAAATCTAGCAATTCGTGGAATTTCACGCCGTTCATTTTTTTAGCGCTAACTGCTAACGTTGGTTCAAACTTTACTTAGCCTAACGTAGCTAATGCTACGCTAGCTAGTAGATTACCTTGGTATCTTCCACTTTGCGAGACATTTTGCTAATTTTACCGGACAGGTCCTCTTTCTCCAGTTTGCCAGAGCTGGCGAGCACTTCGGTCACAAACGAAGCCATGCTGCACGCACACAGTAACGTTATAATGTTATACTAAAGTGTGTGACAGGTCGCCACAACAACAATTCAGTAACCGCCAGGAGGAGGCGCGTCAGCGGAAGTTCAAAATCTTCTACGGTGGCCCTCAAGGGCCAATCACACCGTCAAATAGGGAAACACAAATCATAGAACACAACGGCAAATAGGAAAGCACGACAGCAAATAGGAAAACACTATGACAAATGGGAAAACACATGCAAGTGTTTTCCTATTTGCCGTTGTGATTTGCACTTCAGGGCCACCGTTGTCCCCTAACACCCTAAAAACCCGAACCCTGACGTCACCTGGTTGTTTGTGTCTGAGGGCCTTGAGTAGTATAAAAATAAATGGGACAGCACTTTGCTGCAACATGTCACATCACCATGACAATGTCAAAAGACAAAATGATAATAATTCATCACAACGACTTTCCTTATTTAAATCTGGAGCATCAGAAGGGTGAACCAAAGATTTCATCAATAATAAGATCGTATAATAAATATAATTATCCATTATGTATGATGAGTACTTTTTGGTATATTTTGATGGCAATACTCAAATTTGAACGTAGGACAAAATTGTGTGAAAATGGAAAATCCAGAAACGTATTCCCTATATTTTAAATACATTTTCCGACACCAGTACTTTGTATTTTATTTTCGTTAAATGAACGGTGGAGGTTGCTTAAATTTAAGCATACGTCAATAAATAGCTGTCAGTTTTGGTTCAACCTTGATCGGGGCTAACTAGTTAGCTGCTAAATGGCCATCGATGCCACTCATAATAGAGTCGTTGGACGTTATCTTAAAAAAAGAGAAAACGGATAGTCTGGATCTGTTTGTCCAATTATAGGTCTCTCTAATTCACACATTTTGTCTCATTTATCTCTTGTAGAAAACAAAACAGAAAAGCTAAGATTTTGATTTTCACAACAAGGGTTATGTGAGGGACATTTTATTGTTTAATGGACTCTGCTGGCTGCCTAGGATTCGGACAGATAATTTTAATTTGGATATTGGCACCAAATCCATCCAACAGTTGAGACATTTAATTAAAAAAAGAGTGAAACCGTATGGTGTCAGTTGGAGATTTTTTAAAATCAGGATTCAACAGTTGTTGAGATATTTCAGACTGGACTCATCGTCCCTTATTTTTTACTTGTTTGCCTTCAAGATCAAGATGAACGGTTCACAACACAAGTGTACCATAGTATTTTATGCATTGTATGAATATATTCAGTAAATAAGCTTGATCAATACAAATACACTGTACACACACACACAAACAAAAACACAAACACACACATTTACCCTAAATGCTTATTTGCATATTCTAGAAGGCTTCACTGGGATTCCAGGGACATGACCTCTGGAACCTTTTACCATGCTCCATTTTTTAGCTTCCGTGTTCCACGTTCCGTTCTCCACAGAATAAGAACACACTGGGTGGCAAATTCAGTCAGTTAGTTTCAAGCATGAGAACTGCAAACACTGAAGTTTTTGTGTTTAGAAATTCTCTAAACATCACAATGTCTAACGGATCTGAAAAGGCGACGTGTTCTTCGGCCCTAAAAACAGCTCAAGGTAAGTGAGGAATCCAGACAGAAGTCTGCATTTACTGGTGTCAATGGAATTATCAGGTGGAGAAGACTCTAATATGGAGTTGGTACCTTGAGTCGAGACCTGTTTTTTACTGTTTTGTTGAGTCTGAACCGTGAAATGATAAAAGATGACCATCTCTTGCCGTTTGTGACTGTAGTTCACAAGAAATTAATCTTTCATTTTATCTTTGTCATCTATAGATGACGATACAAGCTCATCAGACCGAAGTTCATCGTCAGAAGAGCGTATCCCAAAGAAGAAGAGGATGAAAAGAAAGGCCAGTCTGAGAACGCGTACACTCATCAAAATGACGTGGCTTGCAGAAGCTAAAAGGCGCAAAGCCGCTAAACTTGCCGACAAGTCAGCGTCCACCTCAGCAGTCACTGGTAAGCTGATTAGCGTAATGTACATCAACTTGGTCAATGGATTTACCTGTCTAATATTATTTCAACGGTGGTGCTTAATTGTTTGTACCGTTATGTCAAAACCTGAGACCATAATATCAGCCTTTCAACATACTGTACATCACAAGAAATGAATGTTTCATTTTGTCTTTGTCATCTATAGATGACGATACAAGCTCATCAGACCGAAGTTCATCGTCAGAAGAGCGTTTCCCAAAGAAGAGGATGAGAAGAGACCCAAGTTTAAGAAAGAATGCACTCTTTAAAGCGTACAGGCAGGCAGAAGCTCAAAGCAGAATAGCCACTAAACTTGCCGACATGTCAGCGTCCACCTCAGCAGTCGCTGGTAAGCAGATTGTGTGAAACTGCTGCTGGAGATGCATCCCATCATCAGTTCACTAAACACGGGGTTCAGACAGTTGTGGGAGTTGAACTCTTATGAATTTTTAGAAGAAATGTACATCATCATCATTGGGTTTTATGGATATTCCTCACATATAGAGCCAGTGTAACGCTTTGGGAGGATCAGCTATGAATAATATAAGAATCCTTTAACTAAGGTTCATCCCAGCAGGAAATACACTTTGAATGTCGAATGACGGCCCATTTTGTCGTTTAGTTGGAAGGTTTTTCTGTCCACGTTGGTGTTGTGACTGTCAACTAACTGACAACCCTGTTTTTGTTGCTCATCTGTAGAAAGCTGCAACACCTCGGTGAAGGTCGTTGGCAAGAGAGGCAACAAGAGGAAGATCGCCGCTGCTGAGGGAGGACCCATGATGAAGAGACAGAGGCTGGACACTGAGGACAGAGAGGACCAGGAAACAAACAAACAAAGTCAGTAGTTTGGCTTCTCATGCAGTTGGTGACTTTAATTCACAAGAAATGAATGTTTCATTTTGTTTTTGTCATCTGTAGATGACGATACAAGCTCATCGGACCTTGGGCTTGGCAACATGTCAGCGTCCACCTCAGCAGTCAGTGGTAAGCAGATTGTGTGAAACTGCTGCTGGAGATGCATCCCATCATCAGTTCACTAAACACGAGGTTCAGACAGTTGTGGGGGATGAACTCTGATGATTTTTTAGCAGAAATGTACATCAACTGGGGTCTTGGTAAATGTACTCATCTAAAACTTCAAATTCACCGAAAACAACAAAGAAATACAGACTTTTTCAACCTTCTAATAATACATACTTATGAAGATGCATGGGTTTTTCCTCAGGTTTTTAAATGTCTGTCTATATATATTATTTAAACGCTGGTGCTTTATTGTTTGTACCGTTATGTCAAAACCTGAGACCATAATATCCGCCTTATAACATACATCATGCCGACAAGTTAAAATAAATAAGAACAACCAGCCTACGATGTTGAGCGATATTGAGAAGACGTGTAAATTTAAAATATGAATGGAAGGGGCACACATGAAAGTCTTAGGGATATTCCTCACATATAGAGCCAGTGTAACGCTTTGGGAGGATCAGCTATGAATAATATAAGAATCCTTTAACTAAGGTTCATCCCAGCAGAAAATACACTTTGAATGTCGAATGACGGCCCATTTTGTCGTTTAGTTGGAAGGTTTTTCTGTCCACGTTGGTGTTGTGACTGTCAACTAACTGACAACCCTGTTTTTGTTGCTCATCTGTAGAAAGCTGCAACACCTCGGTGAAGGTCGTTGGCAAGAGAGGCAACAAGAGGAAGATCGCCGCTGCTGAGAGAGGACCCATGATGAAGAGACAGAGGCTGGACACTGAGGACAGAGAGGACCAGGAAACAAACAAACAAAGTCAGTAGTTTGGCTTCTCATGCAGTTGGTGACTTTAATTCACAAGAAATGAATGTTTCATTTTGTTTTTGTCATCTGTAGATGACGATACAAGCTCATCGGACCTTGGGCTTGGCAACATGTCAGCGTCCACCTCAGCAGTCAGTGGTAAGCAGATTGTGTGAAACTGCTGCTGGAGATGCATCCCATCATCAGTTCACTAAACACGAGGTTCAGACAGATGTGGGGGATGAACTCTGATGATTTTTTAGCAGAAATGTACATCAACTGGGGTCTTGGTAAATGTACTCATCTAAAACTTCAAATTCACCGAAAACAACAAAGAAATACAGACTTTTTCAACCTTCTAATAATACATACTTATGAAGATGCATGGGTTTTTCCTCAGGTTTTTAAATGTCTGTCTATATATATTATTTAAACGCTGGTGCTTTATTGTTTGTACCGTTATGTCAAAACCTGAGACCATAATATCCGCCTTATAACATACATCATGCCGACAAGTTAAAATAAATAAGAACAACCAGCCTACGATGTTGAGCGATATTGAGAAGACGTGCAAATTTAAAATATGAATTGAAGGGGCACACATGAAAGTCTTAGGGATATTCCTCACATATAGAGCCAGTGTAACGCTTTGGGAGGATCAGCTATGAATAATATAAGAATCCTTTAACTAAGGTTCATCCCAGCAGAAAATACACTTTGAATGTCGAATGACGGCCCATTTTGTCGTTTAGTTGGAAGGTTTTTCTGTCCACGTTGGTGTTGTGACTGTCAACTAACTGACAACCCTGTTTTTGTTGCTCATCTGTAGAAAGCTGCAACACCTCGGTGAAGGTCGTTGGCAAGAGAGGCAACAAGAGGAAGATCGCCGCTGCTGAGGGAGAACCCACAAAGAAGAGATAAAGACACACTAGAATAGATGCACAAAGAGACACACTAACTTATAGAGACACACTAACATATACACAAACACACAAAGACACACTAATATATACACACACATAGACACACACTAACTTATAGACACACATAGACACACTGATGAGTAAGTTTGTCCAAACATTTGACCGGTACTGTATTTTATTCATGTGTAATCCATATTCAACATGTTGACAGACGTAAATCTGCTCTTTTCATTTCACATTCTGATGATCTCACATTTCTTCTGTCTCTCTTCAGCCTGCAAGAACTCAACCACTCAGGAGGAGCACTTTGTCTTGATAAATAATAAAATATATATAATATATAATTGCATAATAAACACATGTTTGATGGATTTTGTTTGAACATTTTATGCCTGATTTTAAATGTTTAGTTATGTCATAGCCAGTAGCTTTCAGGCTTTAGGTTAATCAGTCTGTACATATATGTTGGGTACCAGCTCATGTAGGAATAAAAGGAAATAGGGCTAACAATACAAACTCATGAAACAAAATATTCTTACTATTATTTATTTACAATAACTACAATAACATTCATTATACTGCCCTCAACCTGCGTTTCCTCTTGACAGGAAGAGACAGCTAGCGAACACTTTTTCCTTCTGAGTAAAGATGATTTTTTTGTGTTTTAACTCTTTTCAACCTGTTACTCAAACTGAGATTGATCTATTCCCATTTTCTTTTGTAAAACCGGAGAAGACAAAACATAGAGGTACATAAATACCACGTAAGACAATGTGGCACAAAGGTAGCATGACAAGAAAGCCAGCATAGTTTAGATGCTACTGTTTAGCTGAGAATTCTCGTAACATCTACAAACATACATTCAACATATTTCAGAAATTGTCTAAACTGCATTTATACAACAACACAAAATATGTACTTACAAACGAATAATGTCCTAAGCTCGCGCGTGGAAGAATTTGAGGAAGGATTCAGCTTCGCGCCAAATCGGCGTGCTCTCTCTTTCCTGGTAACGTTAATGAGCCAAACCTGCGCGTCTTCCTCGTGCTGACTGTCTGCTAGGTGGCACAACCTACTACATTTAAGTTTAGAGAAGGCAGAACATTCATGATGATAATACTCATTATTATTATTATTATATCATCTTGAAATGAAATAAACGCCATGATGCTAGGGTGCGGTAGGTGGCGCAATGCACCTGAATCCGTTTTTAAGCTACCAATATTCAAAGAAGAAGAAGAGGCAGCAGCAGAAGAAGAAAAGGAAGAATTTAAAACCGTTGTTTTTGTCGTTTACTTTTGCAAACTTTGCGAGCAGTTAGCAACCTTGTGTGTGGTTGGTTGTACCAAAAGCACAAAAGAAAAAGAAACGTGAATTTTTGCTTCAACAAACATGCCAGCTTAGCAACCCACTGAGCTCAATTCAAACCAACAGCGTTTGAGTGTTTACTTGCTAAGCATTAGCTTAATGGCTGACATTTGGAACACGGATACCGGTGAAGCTGTGTATCGATCCCGGGATGCTATCAAGAACCTGAGAATACGGTGAGTAACGTTAGCTAACGGCAACGTCAACATTAGTCTACAAAACCTCCGGTGTGTCAATCTTCGTACTGGATGATCCTCGTTATGGAGTCGAAAGCGTCCGTGGTTGTCATAGTTACGACGGCGGATGAAAAAAGGAAGACAGTTGAGTCTTCCATTCCTCGCTTCAACAGCTGTTGTAAATATGACTACCACAGACGTCGTGAGACGCCAGGAATGACAGGGATAAACTGAAGGATGAAACTATTCTTTATGGCGAAATGTTTCTCCTTCCCATACTATAGAAACAATATATACTAAAGGTTTACATATAACACTGTATTCATCCCCCCCCTACCTCCCCTTATTAAGAGTGCGTGTTGAGAGGGTGACCTCCACCGCTGCCCTCTCTAAGCATCTGCAGCAGCAAGTTCTGTCCCAGCCAGACGGAGGAGCCATTGAACTGGAAACCCTCACCTCACATGGCCAGACAGGTACAAATATTTGTATTCTGGGAGAAAGACTGATGGTAAAACTGATGGTCAGTCTATTATTATTATTATAGATCCTAAGTAAACATTTGGATTCTCTGTATTTCCTTGCGTGACTTCCAAACTTCAAAATTAATAACAGACTTGTTGGTTTAATAGTCGTTCTAACTATTACTTATGGCAATTTGTTTTTCCGTTTTGGGAGAAAATGTGTCTCTAACTCAAAACACTGCATGACTTGCCTTGTTTGTATGAATGCAACAGATATTGTGTACAAGTCCTATGAAAACTTTCATACCTGTTTTTGTGTCCATGTTTCCTGTGCATAATTAACTCAACATTTCTGTTACTCTGTCACCAGATGATAATGAGGAGGAGTTGGTGGTGGCCTGGCAGGAGAAACTCTTCAGTCAGGTAGCACTTGAGCATTCAGTGTCCTTTGCGTATTGTTATGATAAAAAACAATTAAAGGGTTAAGTTATTCTAACTATTTTTAACCCGCGCCTCCTCACCTTCATGCCTCTGTGTCTGTGGTCCCAGTATGAGATGGAGCTGTTCCAGAACGAGTCAGCCTGCCAGACCCCTCTGGACCTTCAGTACCACACAGAAGTCAAGGCCCTGAACAAGGCCAAGGGCCGACGCAATCAGAGGATCTTCACATACACCGATCATGACCGCTACACCAGCTGCCTTGCACTCCAGCAACTGGTAGATTAAACTGTTACTCCAATGGCAACACAGTCATCCAGTAGTTTGCGTTACAATGTTGTAATTACAGACATTTTCCAAATATTTTTGAGGATATTTAACAAACTACTGACGTTGTTTGTCATAAGGTTAACTCGTTTTGACACCTCAAATTTTCTCACAGACAAGTCAGTCCAGGAGGATTCTACAATTATCGTCTGTAAAAATGTGGTTGTAAGTAGCTTATTTTTGTTTTTGATCCTGATAGCAGACTTCCAGTGACTTATTGAGCACAACCAAATCCAGCCCCACATTCCTGGCTGAAAGGATGGCCAGCGTGCGACACAGACGGCAAGACAGACGCACCATGTGAGTGAAGCTGACTTGTATAAACAAATTCACATCCCAGATGGTCTTGCATGTGGAAATGCATTTAGCATACTTTCAAACTGCACGTCTTTCTCACTTTGAAACTTTGAAGTATTTGTATCTCCAATGTACACATACAATTTCATTAAAAAGCATTTGTCCAAATGCTGCTTATTAATCCTCAAAGACAGTTCTTGTAATGTTTGATGTTTGTTAAAGTCATTTGATAGGATGGTCCGCTGTATTCCACAGGGATGGCAGTGTCCCGAAGTCAAAGATTGTCAACTGGGAGCCCACAGCGGAGTTTGTGAAGAGTAGTCATGTGGTGAACAATGCCATGCAGACCATGCATATCATGGGAGACTTAGCCCCCGCTGGAAGGTAAGACCTCCTTTCCATTCAGTCCACACTCGAGGGTTGTAACTTCTGCCCCTCGGCACGCATGCCGCTCAGGAATGACAGGTTTCATTAAGTCATCTGTGAATGTTGTGTGATTCAGCTGTGATTGTTTGTTCATTTGTTTTCTCAGGATGGGCCAGAAAGAGAATGAGTATTTGCTGGTAACCATAAAGACAGACTGCAATGGAACAGTTATCGTAAAACCTGACTTCAACAACGACAAAGAGCCCTACAGGCAAGTTGACTACGTGACATCAGACTGTTGGTGTCTGCGTTGATGATGGATACCAAATCAACGTCTTTTTAAAATAACATTGTGACCAGCTAGGCGATGGACATACATGTCATTAGAAAGGGATGCTTGTTTTTGACAAATTAAACATAAAACCTGTCCGCCGTGTGTTGTTGTTGTGCAGGATTGTAACAGCGGGGGACAAGAGGGAAGTTTGGCGCCTCACGGTTAAGAACATGTGCACCACCATGCAACCAGAGGAAAAGGAGAGGGAGCAAAACGTGTACAAAGACGTGAGTTCATCTCCATCATGAGTCCAGCAGAATTTAAGAGTTTACCTTTTAATGTTTGTGTTCATATCACGGATTATGGAGTCAAACAATTTGTCTTTTGATGTGGACACGCCCACTTTTCTCTGACTCCAGCTGTACGTACGTCACAAGGAGTACCTCAACAGTCTTGTTGGACAAGACTTTGAAATGGTAAGTTCGTCCGTCCACGGCCATATTCGCTCTAAAATGAAACCAACATTAACAATAGATCAACTAAAATTGAATTAATGAACACTTTTTATGGCGGTCTGTTTGGAAAAGGCTTTTCACTCACTGTTGACTCTCCCTTAGCCTCCTGTAGGGATTCTGCGGTACATGATGAATGGAGAGATAGGTGAGGATGATTGCTGCCATCACTACTGCATGTGTTTACAATACATATTTCTTAAAAGTCTGTCTTGGGCATTTGAATCTCCTCTTTGTTCTCTTTTACCTAGTCTCAGCCAAAGGCTTTGAATACGATAACTTATACATCCACTTCTTTATGGAACTACCAAACAGTAAGTCACACATGGTGTATGATAGCATTGACACTTAAGTGTGTTGAAACCTTTTTAGAATCAGTTAAACTAAATTCAAATATTTCATTTCAGATTGGTCCAGCTTGCCATTTCAGACTCTCTCAGGGGTAACGCAGACGTGCCGGACCAAAACATTAGGGAAGGTGTGTATATACACACACATATACATTTTTTATATTATATATATATATATAAACAGTATACATAAACAGTTTCAGGTCCTGCCAACTGAGATTTGTTCAACTCTTTAATGTTCTTTCTGCCAACAGGAAAATGTGGCTTTCTTCAGTTACCCCTTTAGCTTTGAGGCTTTTTACATGAGCGAAAAGGAAAGCGAGGGTGGGTATCAGCCATGGACCAATGTGTTTAAAAAATTTGGGTCATGCATTAGTTAGATGCGAGGGGTTTTGTTTTCACGTTAATGATTAGATTGGACTAATACGTGAGTTTCATCCTGGTTTCAGAGTCGATTCCTCAGTGGCCGGTGATTTACTTCAAGGTTCTTTCGTTGGACTCCTGGCAGCGCTTTCGTACAGAAGGCTATGGCTACCTGCTTTTTCCTGCCACGCCTGGTAAATATCCTTAATATCAGAAAATATAACAACGTACAACGTTGACAACAACGTAACCCAGAAATCTCAAATGACAATATAATATAATGAAAATATTTGCTTTTTGCTTCTGCTCTAATAACAAAGAACAATACTTTTTCACTTTGATGGAAAGCTTTGTGGTTTGACATTTAAACGCCGCCCTAATCACACATTTTCCCAGAAAACCAAGCATTCCCATGTTTTGAAAATCACCACTTCATCAAGTCTTTGGTCTTATTTTCTCACATTCCACGTGTGCCAGGAAAACAAACCATAACATGCCACACGTGGAGACCCCTTCAGTCGGGGACAGTCTCCGCACTGAGGCGCTTCTTTATCGGAGGTTCTCCAGAGCTTGAAGACCACAGCTATGTCAGAATACCAGGGACCTTCAAGGTAAGCCCAAACCTCTGTGGATGCTCTTGTACACTATAGGTATGCCGAAGAATGCCCATTTTTTCCATTCCATACTCAACACAACGAATACGTCTGTAGGGAGAGAGGCTGAGTCGCTTTGGCTTTTGCACTGAAACAACAGGAAGTGTCACCTTTAATCTGCACTGCATCCAGCAAGCCAGGCAAGTTCACCTTCATCATCGGTTTATGTTTGTGTCCATACTGTAATATTAAATATTTAACCGTCGCTGTATGCAGTGGTTTAGTGTGTCCTTATTGTTTGTGTTTCAGGGCATTTGTTGATGCCACCATGTTGAAGAAAAGGAGGCAGAAAGTTTTTGACCAGCTGGGAGGATTTAGTCAGCAAGGAGCTGTTTGCACCATCCTCGGTAAAGACTTTAACTCAAAAATTGCTTATAGGAATTTGTTTGAAGGCTTAGTTGTGTGAGAAATCAGTTCTTCAGGACCAGTGCACCCCAAATATTCTACAAATAGCAAGATGAACCAAAGCATTTTTGTTTTTAACCTACTTTGTGTATAATTAAAAAATGAATATTAGTAAGCAAAGATAATTTGTCTTCATCTGTTATCACTTTTCTTTCTTTTTTAACGGTGTGGTTTTACTATTTTCAATATATCTTTTTCTTTTTCTCCCAGAGGCCTTCCAGAGGGCCAGGAAAAAGATGCAAGAGGCTCGAGAAAGTCTTCCCAGAGACCTTGTACACACCACCTCCCAACTTCAGGTCGAATCCTCTGCATAGGTGTTTTAATGGTAGAACTGTCATTCCATCAAATACATAAAAACATCCAAATGAATTACATTTACTATGTAAGATTGTAAACACATTACCAGCAATAAACAGTTTCTGTTTAAAAAATGCCACATTCACTCCGATTGGACAATGATGTACTATTAGAAATTAATAGTGGCTTATTGCTATTTATTATTTGTAAATATGGATGTATTTTGTAACGAATAAGGAACAAAGCTAATATACCTACTAGGTTATCCTTATGAAAATCCCTATTTGAGTTTTAGTTCTAAATAAAATATTATTTTCAAATTGGATTGTAAATTTTGTATTGTTTATTTTAAACTTTAGGATCATATTCAAGGTAACAAATAACCAACAGGTATTTTTTTTGTCATAGCAACTCTTAGTCAAATGTCTTACTTTTTATATAAGTTATGTACTTAAGTACTACTTCACAATAGCCTAGTTTTTAAGCAACTTTGTACTTTTACACTACTTCTTAGAGGAAATGGCTATGCTTTTTAATTTATTACAATTTATTATAAACATAACTTTAGATACTCTGCAGATTCAGAATACTATTACAAATACAACCAATTGATATATGATTAAGTTAGCCATTAGTATATTAAGTAGTGAAAACTAGCCCCGCCTTTACCAGCTGCGACACTAGTAATGTCTACACATTAGTGCATCACATCACAAACTTGGAGGTGCCATTATTTTCAGATTTTCAGTTTAGCCTTATTGACCTTGACTTTTAGGCAAAGGCTCATTTCTCTCCCACATACCTCAAGAAAGTTGTACATGATTTTATGGTCAGACTTCCGTTATTGTATGTGGGCGTGGAACAGTCCTCTCGGCAGCTTGTACAAAGTGCAGCTCCTTGTCTTCTCACTGGGAAAAGGAAGCAGAACTACATATCACTCGCGCTGGCCTTCCTCATCTGGCTTCCTGTTTGTCTCTGGTTGATTTTACGATTGTATTGCTTGCATTTTCATTCTCCAGCTTGCGTGTCACACTCCCATTTCCCCGCTCCATCAGGTATTTGAAAAATTTCAACATTTCCATAACAGGGGTCAATTAATGCTATGCTCCCCAGAACCAGACACAAACAATCAGCATTTCAGCCATTGTGGTGGAATATCCTCAGCCCCGGAATAGCATAGTTAAATGAAATGGCCAATGTCGGTTTAAAAAACAAAAAAGGATGTAATAGACAGTTCCCTTTTGCAATAAACCTTCCAATTGCTACTCTCATTATTGTCATTTACGACATCATTTTGATCCCAACCAAGAAGCTCCGTTCGTGCTACGTTCACTGTTGTGGGCACTCGCCGTTCCCTTAACCAGCAATGTCTTAAATAAGTTGTGTTTGATTGTGTGTATATAAAGCCATCACTATTTACAAGTCCAGATCATATCATCTTGAATCATAGTCTTTTACAAAGCATTGGGTCAGTCGAATCAAAGGTTCGATTTAAGTGGGAAGTTTTCCCGTTTCCGATGACAGCGAACGTACCACCCCAGTCCCGAGTCTCCATCTTCCTCAACCTGGAAAAGGAAGGGTCCAAGCTGCGTCTCGCACTCCCATTTCCCGCTAACATAAACTCCATCAGGTATTTTAAATATTATAAGTTCAACATTTCCATAACTGCGTTGCAGTTTCTGTTCTTGTGTGTGTTTTTTTTCCGGCCGAGACACACATCACGTAGCTGCGTTAGCGTTGATAACACAGCTCTCTGTCAGCGAGCAGCCGTGCAAACTGGGCCGCTGGTGACTTTTTCTTTTTTCCGATGACATACTCAATGCTCGCAACGAAGCAAGTCACACCCGAATGGGGCAGAGTTTTGCCCGACGAAGCCGCTTTTTCGTGCTCGTAACGTTCGCTGACCGGCGTCGCTCGTCGCGCCAACCGTTGTAACTCCGACACTTAACGCTAGCAATTCAGCAAGCTAACGTTAGCCACAGTGAAACCGCTGTGCTTTGCATTGACTGTAACGTAAACGTTAGCCAACGTTAAACTATCTCGACGCAGAAGAGAGGTCAACCCCCGGTCCGTCGTTGTCACGCACAGAGCTTTGAGGGAAATGTCACAACGTATTTAAGGCTTGTTGTGAATTTCACAAGGTAATGGATGGAACTGACGTCAACTTAGCATTTAACGTTACTAGGCGAAGTCTATGGGATTTTAAAAGAGGTTAGCTGCCAGCTAAACTACGTTTTCAAGCTAACGTTAGCGTAGCGAAGACCCAGCTGTGATTTAAAATGACACATTACGTTAAATCCAAATTGTCATGCATTGACATTATGCCGATTTAAAACACTAGTGCGTATTTATTTATACGTTATTTTTGCCGAATTTCTAGAACGAATGTGTAAATATAAACATCTTTACACTAAATAGTATGTAAAACCTTACTGCAAAATCGATGGATTACAAAATAATTTGTCACTTGATTATATTGAATATGATGGCGTTTAATATCTTGCAATAAAATGTAATAGACGTATAAACAAGATGGGAATTAACGTTGCATTACACTTGAAATATGAACTGGCCTTCTGCAACTGCCACAAAGTTGGAAACACTTGCCTAAAATTTGATTGTGTGCTGCTAAAGCGTTACGGTTTGCCACCCAGGGACCCCTGATCCATCTCTGCAGAGCTCCACCGTCACTTGGCAATGTGCTTTACACCAATCCAATGAACCGCTTTGCATTGTAAATTGGGATTTAATTATTTTGTGCCTCCGCTCCATCGTGGAGATCCTTGTCATGAAGCTTCCAGTAAACGTGCTGGTGTTGGCTCCTGAGGTAGTTGTGAGCTCACTGTTGCAAACACGCTAACGCAATACCTAGGAGGGCAGAAATCTGACTTGTGGTAAAAGTGGTATCCTGTGAGTGCCACATTGAAATTCACTGCAGTAAAAAACTATTCTATGTTCGTTTTGGAGACGCTTCTATGCTTTGTGTTATGCACTTGGTTTAAGCATCATCACCCATTAATTGTGTCCAAATATGTCAGTCTTTACTTGGCTTACAAACCTATTTTGCTGCAATCAAATTGCGAGATAAACCAATACACAAGGAGAGATGCAGTGCAGATGCAGTCATTTTTAATGCACTGGAAATAGAAAAATATCAGTATTGTTGTCCTCTTTTTTTACTCAGTATACAAAAACAGCTGTATCCAATTTTAAACAAATACATACTATATATTAAAAAAATAATTTTAACCAAATTAGATCATGTTGGATGCAGTTAATTAACTAAATGATGTAGAGATACTATTTTTTTTATCACCACACTACTTAATCAAATACCAGATAAGCGAGAAAAAGAGACTTATGTGAACCTGTCAATTTGGGGAGGGATGAAATGAATCATTATTGCAGATTTCCCTGGTGACATAATGCCATGTGTTTCTTCTGTGCAGACGTAAAGGACCACAATCATGACGGACTCCAAATATTTCACGACGAACAAAAAAGGTGAGTAAGTGGTGCTGAAGTGGGCATCAGTCAGAAACCGTGTTATTTGACATCATTTTCCAACTGTGCTGCTGCCAACGCATGTTGTGATTTGTCTCACAGGGGAGATCTTTGAACTGAAGGCCGAGCTGAACAATGAGAAGAAGGAGAAGAGAAAAGAGGCAGTGAAAAAGGTCATTGCCGCCATGACTGTTGGCAAGGATGTCAGGTATTTGTTTAAACCTAAACTCTCCGATTTATGGCAACTGTCAAGCCTTTGTTGTATACCAAGCAAATCAGTTCAGACTTCAGTTGCTCATGTGTATTCACCACATACCTCTAGCATGAGTGAATCTTAAAGACGAGAAGAACTAGTGTAGCTAGAAGCATTCTGTAGAAAGAGGTGGTGGTAGAGTATTCTTAACGTTTACAAAAATGGTTTTGGTTTACGTTACTTGAACATGAACCTGCCTTTCATGGACTTTTAAATATCTTCAATGATGAATGTTACATGAGCATAATCACAATTGTAACAATAATCAGCATGCATGCAAATTGCATAAATTATTAGCATAAGCAGGTGGCAGTCTGGTACTCTACTTGGCATCCAGATTGTGCAACACTTCTGAAAGAGAAAACATGTAAACATATGATCAAGAGTCTGACTGAGGGCCTCTCGCTTCTTTGTCAGTTCTTTGTTTCCAGACGTGGTGAACTGCATGCAGACCGACAACCTGGAGCTGAAGAAGTTGGTCTACCTCTACTTGATGAACTACGCCAAGAGCCAACCTGACATGGCCATCATGGCCGTGAACAGCTTCGTCAAGGCAAGTCCCTAAATTCTTGTTTCTCTAACGGCATGTTCTGTTTGAGAGATAAATCCCGATACACAATCGATGCATTTAAGGTCTTAATATTTTTTGGACTTAGAAAATTGTAGAAATTCACTTTTGGCTCAAACCGCACATCTAATCTCATTAAAACCACAACTCTCTTTCTCGCTGTACCCTTCAGGACTGTGAAGATCCCAACCCTCTGATCCGAGCCCTGGCCGTCCGCACCATGGGCTGCATCCGGGTGGACAAGATCACCGAGTACCTGTGCGAGCCGCTGAGGAAATGCCTGAAGGACGAGGACCCGTACGTCAGGAAGACGGCGGCGGTTTGCGTGGCAAAACTGCATGACATCAACGCCCAGATGGTGGAGGACCAGGGCTTCCTGGACTCCCTGAGGGATCTCATTGCCGACTCAAACCCCATGGTAGGCTTAGGCTCTTTTTCACCGCAGCCTTAGCTGGTGACCTCTAGAGTTCCAACCGTGTTGTCTGCTCGTCAACACGACCAGTGGAAGAATAGCGTCAACTGAGTATTTGGAGCTTGTGATAAGTGGGGCTTACATGTGTTATAGTATCAGTTTTTTGCCGTTACGTTCTGTTACCTCCAATAAAAATATACATACAACACGGGGCCTGCCCAGACGGTTCACAGAAATGTTAAAGTCTTCCCGTGGTCTAAAGTTATGAAATCCAAATGGCATAACAACAAAAATACCTCCGTCCTTTAGGTCGTGGCCAACGCCGTCGCTGCCCTCTCTGAGATCAGCGAGTCTCACCCCAACAGCAACCTGCTGGACCTCAATCCCCAGAACATCAACAAGCTGCTGACGGCCCTCAACGAGTGCACCGAGTGGGGACAGATCTTCATCCTGGACTGCTTGTCCAACTACAACCCCAAGGATGAGCGCGAAGCCCAAAGGTAGCCATCCCTCAGGCTAACGTAGGACTGGTCGTCATATAGCGACTATTCATGATTTTAACAATTCTTACTTAAATTACTTAACTTAAACTTAAATATGTGTTTAATTCAGAATTCTAATGTGCTAGTGTCTTCTTAGCAAGCTTAGAAACTCCAAACTGTGTAACAGCAGACGTCGGATCAGAATAAACACTGCGGCACTCTCCTTTTTTCATAGTTGATTCAAATCAACGTCCTCCCCGCCCCCCATTCCCCTGATTGTCGCTCACCGCTTTCTCCGTGCTTCCCTCTCAAAGCATCTGTGAGCGCGTCACTCCCCGGCTTTCCCACGCAAACTCGGCAGTGGTCCTGTCAGCTGTCAAGGTGCTGATGAAGTTCCTGGAGTTGCTGCCCAAGGACTCTGATTACTACAACACCCTGCTGAAGAAGTTATCCCCACCGCTGGTCACCTTGCTCTCTGGAGAGCCTGAGGTCCAGTACGTGGCTCTGAGGAACATCAACCTCATTGTTCAGAAAAGGTACGTGATCACGAGCGTGCACATTCTTTTCTTTTCTGCCGTATTTTTCATTTGCATGTTGTTCATTTGTCGCGCCCCTGGATTATAGCGAGCTTGTAGGGGCTTCATTCAAAAGGAACATCTGATCTTGTGAATGTGTAAAATCTAGCCATTAAATTGAAATACATCCCTTTTTTTCAGATGTAATTTTGACAAAGAAAAAACATTGTCATGTATTGAGGGCAATTTCCCCAAATTCCACTTGTTTGTTTTGCATGACGGTTTCCCACAGTCCAATGTGTAACATTTGTGCCTTGCGTGCAGACCTGAGATCCTGAAGCAGGAGATCAAGGTGTTCTTTGTCAAGTACAACGACCCTATCTACGTGAAACTGGAGAAGCTAGACATCATGATCCGTTTGGCCTCTCAGGCCAACATCGCTCAGGTAACCTTTATATGAAACAACATGGAAGCTTTGTGGGAGGGATAAACTTGATACTGAGTATTCAAATTGGAACGAAACCAATCAAATTTAACCACAACTAAAAAAAGCTTTTAGATATGTGTGGCGTACTCTGACGGTATATTACACTTTTAAACTCTTGACACCTCCAGGTGCTGGCTGAACTGAAGGAATACGCCACCGAGGTGGACGTTGACTTTGTGCGTAAGGCTGTTCGAGCCATCGGACGCTGTGCAATCAAAGTGGAGGTAAGAAATGCTTCTTGTGTGCATCACAGCACAATAATCTGAACTCACTTCAGAATTGTTAACAGGGCATTGTGACATTAGTAATATCATAATATCAGAGATTAAAATTATAATTCATTTGTCTCCCTGATGTGGATACTTTTCCTTATGTGTGTTTATTAAACAGTTGATTTGGGGTTACAAATGAACATAAATCATGGCTTTAAAGCTGTTTCAACTATGAATATTTATCACATGTTTTTAGCTCCAACTTTTCATAAAGGACTTCACATGATTGATAGTAATTTCTCCCAACTCTTCTCTTTAGCATGCATTAATACTTCTGTGTCCCGAGTTGACCGTTTCCTTCTAAGTCACGGTGACACGGTTTCTCTCTGCAGCAATCAGCTGAGCGCTGTGTCAGCACCCTGCTGGACCTCATCCAGACAAAGGTGAACTACGTGGTTCAGGAGGCTATCGTGGTCATCAGGGATATCTTTCGCAAGTACCCCAACAAGTATGTTCCCCACTGTACCCCTGAGAACAACTGCACACAATGAGTCCTCCACACAAACTGAAGTTAGTTAAAGTCGTCCAGTCATTCACAAGCTGGACTAATCGATAATTTAATGCGATCTGGTTAATGTCACGTATCATTAACGTTTTGAGCAGCAGAAACCGATGACAGTACATCTGTACCCTAAAGTTTAATTCTCACCATTGAAATGCTGCTTTTCTCCAGGTATGAGAGCATCATTGCTACGCTGTGTGAGAATCTGGACTCCCTGGATGAGCCGGACGCTCGAGCCGCCATGATCTGGATTGTTGGCGAGTACGCCGAGCGGATCGATAACGCCGATGAATTGCTGGAGAGCTTCCTCGAGGGCTTCCACGACGAGAGCACCCAGGTGGGTCCATTCATTTCACTTGAGAGGGATTCAGCCCAGTTGAGTTTGGACATTGTTTCCATAACTTGTGATAATCTTGTTCTCATTGACAAGCCAGAAGTTTAGCCAGATAATTGAAACCATTTTATGAGCGAGCGTACCCAATACAAGTAATGAGTCTAATGATAATGGATGACGCTTGATCATAGTATAATCATTATCATTCATTCTCCCACCGGGTGGATGAGGAAGGGGACTCTGGGAGGCATTGAACCTTGAAGATAACAGTAAAATATCTGTGTGTGCTTTGATGAACAGGTTCAGCTCACTCTGCTGACCGCCATCGTCAAGCTGTTCCTTAAGAAGCCGTCGGAGACTCAGGAGTTGGTGCAGCAGGTCCTGAGCCTGGCCACACAGGTGAGCATCGTCATTTATCCGGGGGAAGTGCAGGTCGACGGCAGTTTGATGATTTGCTAAATTACTGCCGGATCTTGTTTTTTGTGCTCTCTGAGCTTTATTCTTTTCGTGGCTCATGGTCTGATGACTTGATCAAAATATCATTCATTAAAACATTTTTTCCGGCACACGCATTGAATTCTCCGCTCATCCGCAGGACTCCGACAACCCCGACCTGCGTGACAGGGGCTACATTTATTGGCGCCTGTTGTCCACCGACCCGGTTACCGCCAAGGAGGTGGTGTTGTCCGAGAAGCCCTTGATCTCTGAGGAGACCGACCTGATTGAGCCCACCCTACTGGATGAGCTCATCTGCCACATTGGCTCCCTGGCGTCCGTCTACCACAAACCGCCCAGCGCCTTCGTGGAGGGCAGCCACGGAGTCCACCGGAAACACCTTCCTGTGCAGCACAGCAGGTCATTTGATTTTTTTTTTATTTGATGTCGTCAGCTTTCTCCTTATTAATGTCATGCTGGCCTTTTACAGATGTTGCACTTGACACGGAAGGTGAATGTGTTCTTGAATAATAAGAAATCGAAGTGAACAAATTGTGCTTGTATTTCATTTAGCAAATTGTAAATATATAATAAATATGAGCATCTTTTTATTAAAAATATAAAGCTGGACATCTGTACGTTAAAGAACTTTGAATAGGTCAAGATAGAAGTGTCAGTTTAAAATCAAGATACCATAAAATAGACACTTTAAAGTTGTATCCCTAAATGTCTTTATAATATTAAACTCCCGCTGCAGGACTAATATGGATTATTTTATCTTAATTTATTAGTAACGCATGTCATACCATTGACTTCCTGTCGCTTACCTGTACTTCTGTGTCCTCCCATGACAGCATTGACACTGGTGAGAGCCCAGTGAGCAGCGGGCCAGCAGCTGCCATGGACCAGCCAAGCGTGATCCCCAGCCAGGGGGACCTGCTGGGTGACCTGCTCAACCTGGACCTGGGCCCCCCGGTCAATGTGCCCCAGATCTCCTCCATGCAGATGGGGGCCGTAGACCTTCTGGGAGGAGGCCTGGACAGTTTGGTGAGCTTGAACACACACATTTTGCTTTCAAATTTGAGTTAGAAAAAAAAAAAGTTTAAATTAGTTAGTCCAGAATAAATTAGTTCTAAAGCCTCTGCGTGTTTTCCTTTGTTGTTGGTCACTTTTTTAACTTCTTCTAGCCGCTGGACTAACTGGGCTCTTTTCAGATATTTATAGGCTTATTTTAACGTCTAACATGCCGTGCAGACTTGCTACCTTCCCAGAAAAGTTAGCGGCTCCACTTGGGTTGGGGATGGGTTGCGGTTGCTAAGAAAGTCTCTGTCTCTTTCTTTGTTTGTGTGTTTGGTCGGTCTGATGTTTGGATGCTGTCTTTGGGGGCCTCTCTTCTCTCCTGTAGCTGGGGGGTGACCTGGGCGGAGGTGTTGGGGGAAGTCCTGCAGTAAGTCAAGCCCTTTTGTTTGGCAGTCTGCATGTCTGCATGCTGCATGCTTGCTGAATTCAGCACACCACACGTCTTTAGATGTTTACTCTGCTGTTTCCTCTGTATAGATAAAATGCCTGGAATATGTTATTTTCTATATATTTTTGGTCTATGCTTTTATTTGTAGGTGTATTGCAAAATGGTCAAGTGATGCTTTCCAAAATTATAGTTTTGTAGATTGTGTATTTTGTGTTTTTTTTGTGTGGTTTTAGGTGGGACAAAACTTCATCCCCTCATCTGTTCCCAGTACTTTTGCTCCGTCCCCTACACCAGCTCCACAAGCGGTCAGCAGTGGCCTTAGCGACTTGTTTGAGCTTTCCACAGGCATGGCCATCACCACAGGAGGTCACACAGCCCCAAAATCAGTGAGTTCACGCCACTTCAGTATCATCTTGTGATGGATAACACACATTCAAGTCAATCACAGTTGTATAGCTGTCAATAAAATAGAAATCAGTGTGAGACATTATCAATCCACTTTAAATACAACACGCCACTTCAGTCGTCAACTTGGGTCAACTTGCACATTTTTCTTTTTGCAAACGTCTGCTGTTAACGGGTCTGTTTGTGTCCTATCATTGACTAGACCTTACATATATATTGTGAGTAGTGGGTTTGCTATGGCAACACATCTGTTAATTCCAGCTTGTTATAATATTGTGAACATCAAATCAGCTGCCAGTTCCATGTAAAATCTGGCATTACTTGAATTTGAATTATTGCGCAACGTTTTGTTCCCCATGTTGCAGAAAAGCCATCATACTGAAAGAGCATTTAAAAATGCAGAGTAGTCGACGCAATCAAGTGTAGCGGGAGTTTACCAAGCTTTTTGAATGTACTATCTGTAGAAGTAATTACCCTGTTTTTTTTACCAGATTTGGCTGCCTGCAGTGAAGGCCAAGGGTCTGGAGATCTCTGGAACCTTCTCTCGCCGCCAGGGCCACATGTACATGGACATGACCTTCACCAACAAGGCCCTGCAGCACATGACCGACTTCGCTGTCCAGTTCAACAAGAACAGGTCGGTGGGAGGGGCCACAGAAAACGTTGTGTACCGCAATATTACTGCAATCGAACAGTGTTTTTCAGCAGAGCTGGTGTATTAGACTGCATTAACTTCTAAGTTTGTGTACCACATAAATTAGCTGAAAACAGGTGGTGATTGTTATTGATGGTTGTGATTTTTGATAATGTCATGCATGCAGCTTCGGGATGATCCCCACCAGTCCTCTGCCCGTTCACACTCCGCTGATGCCCAGTCAGACCATTGAGGTCTCTTTGCCTATTAACACCATTGGGCCGGTCATGAAGATGGACCCACTCAATAACCTCCAGGTATGTAAGCCATCAATCGCCATTTAAACAGCAGTGCAACACACTCAAAAGGCGCAGGGCAGCATTTTCAGTTTATTGCCCCACTCACCAAGCTGTTTCCTTTTTGACTGACCGCACTTCTTCTTTTTTTTCGTGCTCAAATTATTTTTGAGCACAATGTGTGTTTTCTTTATCGGGGAATCTGCGATAAATGTCTTGTTATCCCCAGAATATCTAACATCAAACCTATTTTGTTAACTTGTTCCCAGGTGGCTGTGAAGAACAACATTGATGTCTTCTACTTCAGTGTTCTCATCCCTCTCAACATATTCTTTGTCGAGGATGGGAAAATGGGTATGATTGTTAATAACAACTTTATAAAACATCATCAAATCTATATCTACACCACAAACAACGTTACTCATTTTGACAACCGTTGTTCTTCCCTCAGAGCGACAGGTGTTCCTGGCTACCTGGAAAGACATCCCCAATGAGAATGAGCTACAGTATCAGATAAAGGAATGCCACCTCAACGCAGGTAGGAGTTTTAACAATGTTTCTAAAGTTATTAAACTGAATAGTTCAATCAGGATCTTGATAATGCCACACCTGGCAGGTGAATGGATGAGCTCAGGAAAGGACAAATGCTCACTAACAAGGATTAAACAACTTTGTGAACAACACTTAAACAGAAATAACCTTTTATTGTGCTTAGAAAAAAATCATCAAATGGCCACAACTCTCGACACCTCAGCGGTACCTCACCTCTCTCTCTGTTTTCTTTCTCCACCCACATGACTATCGCAGAAAACCTCCTCTTCCTCTGTAGCCGAAGGACTCTTCCAACTCGCTCATAATTGTGCCACCGTTAGCCGGATGGGGGCGGTTCTTAGCACGGCGCGGTGTTGTAGAGACCTGGTCAGGTTTACTGAAATCCAAAGGGTGCAGGTCATAGTTCGCAAAAGATCCATCCCGTCAATTCCTCTCTAAACCCTTAGCGAGTTAGCGCGTGTGAACATTAGTGTTAGTGCCCATAGTGATCACAGTTCCAGTAGTGCTTACAGCTAGGTGTGCGTTTGTTCAGTAATTCGGGTGTGTGGTTCACTACTTTGACATTGATTCTGATTCTTGCAGACACAGTATCGGGCAAGCTGCAGGGTAACAACATCTTCACCATCGCCAAGAGGAACGTAGAAGGCCAGGACATGCTCTACCAGTCCCTCAAGTTAACCAACGGCATCTGGATCTTGGCTGAGCTCCGCATTCAGCCCGGCAACCCCAACTATACGGTAGAGTTCAGCTTTTTGAACATTTATTCAATAGAATGTGTATTAATTAGTCAATGATTTTTTTTTAATAAAATGGCAGAGTAGAAAAAAAGTATATTTCTACTTCCCTCTTTTAGCCATCTACTCAATTGTTTCTACACAACACGCAGAGAATAGATGATCATCCAGAACAGTGATTTGTTTTTATTGGGTTTATTATCTATCTTTAAACCTTCTTAGACAATTTTTTGTTGGGACTTTTGGTTCAGCCCGCTAATTTTCTCAACTGCAAATTAAGTTTATTTATGACCGATTTGATGAGGCTCTTAGAACAACATCTTGATCATATTTGAAAGGTTAGTGGGTGGTTTCTCTTATTGTTCTGTCTCTTTCCACAGCTGTCTCTCAAGTGTCGGGCCCCTGAGGTTTCTCAGTACGTCTACCAGACGTACGACTCAGTGCTGAAGACCTGAGCCGCTTTAACACAAAGCGGCTCTGCTTCGTCCTGATGACAAATTGCAGTGTTTTATCATTTTCTGCCATTTGCAGCTAACTGCCAAAACAACGGAACCCAAACAGTAAATAAATAATGGAGACTAAATAGATTGGGTTTTCCTCTGAAGTGATCAACAATCTCAGCTAAACTAAAGCGGGTGTGCGTGGTACTGAAGTGGAGCAGGACAGACGCTGTGGATGTTTCCTTTATTTTGGCAGTTGAAAGCATTATTAAATCCCCCTCTCAAGTCCCCATTTCTATTTTTACCTCCCAGAGAAAACATGTCTACCATTCCATCCTTAACTTAGTGTCGTAATGTCGTGAAGATGTGACTGATGATGAAAATGTCACGAGTAGGAACAAAAGGTTTTCCATGAAGCTCCCTTTCTTTCTCACATTCCTTTTGGATTTGCTTTATTTTTTTATATTGACTTGGCTTCAGTCGCACCTACAGAATAATGCCAGTGTTGCTTTGTTCCTATATCCATAACTTGACACTCTTACACAGTGTATGGTAGAAACCCACAATGTGATACTAACGTCTGACCCACAGCGAGTTTCCCTCCTGAAGGTCCCAGCTCACAATAACATGCTTAAACATTATATATACATCACATGTATACTCCTGTTTTTCCTTTCTTGACTTTAAGCACGCGTTACTGCTTCTTGTATTTAATGTGATTACTTAAAATTTGTGCAGCGTTTAGATATTAACGGCTTCTTGCACCATAAATATGAAACTTGTGCAGAAATTGAAAAACTTGACATTCCAACAGAAAAAGGTCCTGTAAAGGTCTTTTTTCCAAACATCGTTCCATCTGCCTCTAGCACTGTTTTAACAAATCACCCTTTTCACCTCAACTGCACACAGTCTTCTGAAGATTTAGATATCATTTTTAATCAATTGTGTTTGTTTTATGTTTTAATAGTTCAATTTTAAAAGCTAGAAAAACACAGATTGTCACATGAAGCAACATCAATGGAGTTGTTCTGACGTCATAAAGGACATTTGTGCTCCATTGTAACGTCATGTTAAAACAAAGACTGCAGCGAGCTGTCTGCAGACTGTTTGTGTCGAGGAACACAAACCCTCAGTGGAGCATCTGACTGAAAATAACCCACAGAGCAGCGGGTTTTAAATTAAACACAAACACGCTCTTGTTTTAAAAACACATTCTTTTGTTCATTTCACACGTAACTGTTGATCGGCCCCCGTTTACTACACATAGTTGTTTACGGCGTTGTGCACCTACATTGTCATTCCTATTTATTGTGTATCTACCTCTGTGTGTTTCCTTTTTAACGGGCTTCATTGTTGCCGTGGGTTAAATTCTGCAATGTGCGTTCTATGTTTTCACCTTTCTTTTTGATGCCAGTGTTTTAGTTACCTTAACTCTATTGTTGTTGAGCCAGTGTAAACCTGGGGCAGCCCAACCAATCTCCCAAGACCAAGCTGATGATGCAAAACAAACGACCACGCTTATGTTTGAATGACCTCGTGTCAATATAATCCTCCGATGTTGGCTTTGTGTGTGTGTGTGTGTGTGTGTGTGTGTGCTAATTAAACAGATGCGCTAAGGCCAGGAGTTAGAGTGTAGTCAAGTGATGGTGTAGTTTGTGTAGCAAATACATTTCAATGTTTCGGTGTCACCCTAGAAAAGGAAAGTACACCTGGCCTCTTATGTATTCAACCGAAAAGATGTTTTTGTGTTGGTGAGACTATTTTCCTACATGTTTTCAAATGTGCCTGCATGAGAGCCCATTGTCAGTTTTATTCTTTTTCACTTAAGCTGTGGCTTTGCTCCCTTAAAAATCTAATCCCCCCAACATGTTTTAGATCATACGTTTTCAAGCAGCGCTGTCTCTAGCACTCCCACACATGGAAGTATATATCCGAATCATTCGCCAGCAACACAAAATGTATGGCGAGAGCAACGTGACGTCATCGCTGTAACCCTGCTGTAAATTATTTGTCAGTCACAGTACCACCTCTTATGTCATTAAAATGCCAAACTCATGCTGCATCACTGTGTCGACTGTGTGTGAGGACCAGTGGGTGGGCCGGATAACATGAGTTTAAATCTGTTGATACATTACCAAAGAATTATGCTAAATGAAGTGCACGCAAAAACGTTTATTCCCCTCGGAGGACGGTCATGTCAGCTGGTTGGTCGGTCCTTTTGAACCAAAATGTCAGCTCATACACAGGGGATGATTGCTATTATACCTCAAGAGTAAATACACCTTTGTATTACCCCCATATTATCCTCTCCCCCAATGATAAACGATGACTTCTTGTTCTTTAAAATATCAGTTATCGTTGCAATAAAAACACAGCAAACACGACGCACATCCACACACACACACACACACACACACTTTTGTCCTTCATCTACAGTGGCGGTTGAGAACAACATGCACTCAGTCCCAGCAGAGCGTCAATGAAGGACTGTTCTCCGTCCTGCCCGGAGTCACAGATCATGCTGTTTGTCTGGGAGGAAACAGCCTGAGACCCAAGATGAAGGCGGAGAAGAAGGCCCCTTCGATATCCAAAATCGCTTCCCAGGTTCTAATGCTCGTCGTGTGTCTCGCTTCCTTCAGTTCAAGTAAGTCACATTTTCTACTTTGGCTTTTTGCTAAAGGTTTGCCTAGCAATGGTCACTTGCAAGTTTATAAGCTGCAGATATGATTTTAGCCGTAATGTTGTGTGAATCGGCACCGACTAGCTGGATGAAACTATCAGTGTCCGCCCAGTAGCAGAAGATGCAACTAAACACACTTTATTAGCAGGATTCTGGAAGAAAATGCGCAAAACAGGCGCCAACTGTATGTTGATTTTAAACTTGCATATTTACTATGCATTTAAATAGAACATGTGGAGTGATGCAATATCTTATGACCGGAGGTTAGTGGTTGTTTTTGCAGTGCCATGATTAATATTGTGTACTAATATTAGATTATCGACACTAAGTGACAAAGACATCACAGAGGTAGTAGCATGTGTCGCTGGGGCATTGGGTTGCATTACACTGCGTGGGGGCTTTTTAATTCTTTCGCCCACCCTTTGTAAGTAATACAGTAATTGTGAACCAGTGCTTTCAGACATTCAGTAACTTTCAGCTGTGACTCACCAGCGGCCTGCTATTGTTGTTACTAGCAGCAGAGTCACTGAGTCGCTCTGTTTCTGCAGAGCCAGCGTGGCATCTGGACTGCTCCCAGTGTTCTTTTCATGAACTGCCAAGAAGGAAATTCGAACAAACAATCCCCACTTTTGTTGGCTCCCGCTGGGCCCATCCCAAGGAAAGACAGCTGTTGCCATGGTGATGTAGATTTGCCATGCAAACTGAATTCAGTATACAGCAGAGATGGCCCGTGATACCCAACTACTGTATATCATTCAACTGACCTGACCTATGCCTGTGTCTCGATTGTTCATAAAGCTCTTGCAATAGAGTTTAATACTTATATACTACACAATGTACTTATGTGCAATGACAACACTCAGTGTCAAAGGGTCCTTTTATATTTAGGCAGGAAGTAAACCGGGGCGGGTTGCTGGGTGGGGGTGTCACTCATCTGAAGTTAATGCACTGAATCGAATTGGCGTCAAATTGTGTACAGACAATATTGCGATCATTTTTCATTTTACGATATGCCAAAAATAAAACTTTTCTTGAGCGTTAAATGTTGCATAGTTCCTGCAGAAATATCGTCAGTTTACTTAATAAATCAATAACAGTTGCACACCTCTCAGACAAGTATCGCAGGCAGACTCCTCTTGGTGTTTCTTTATTGTGAAAAAACAATGTGCATACATACGAATAGCACTTTGACAAATACACTCGTTTCCCTCTAGCTATGCACTGTGAATCAATCAATTGCTGACCTCTCTGGTTTGGTTCTCTTCAGCCGGGGTGCTGGCCGTGAACATGACCGTCCCCAACGCGCTCATTCGAGGCACGGCG
This sequence comes from Pungitius pungitius, assembly GCF_949316345.1. Lineage (NCBI taxonomy): Eukaryota > Metazoa > Chordata > Actinopteri > Perciformes > Gasterosteidae > Pungitius > Pungitius pungitius. The sequence continues at coordinate 15,235,111 of NC_084915.1, forward strand.
GGGGGGGAGGCACTGCTGTCCGTCAGCTACAGCAGCTCTAGCCTCGACCTGCCGGTCATCAAGTGGCAGCTCGCCAGGGAAAAGTCCGTCACCGTCGTCCAGTCGATCGGAACCGACATCATCGGGACCCTGAGGCCCGAGTATCGGGACCGCATCCTGGTGTTTGAAAATGGGACTCTGCTTCTCCACAACCTCAGGCTCTCGGATGACGGAACGTACGACGTGGAGATCTCCATCACAGATGACACCTTCCCGGGAGAGGGCACCATCACGCTCACCGTGGATGGTGGGTGAAACAAGCGTGTCATTTGTTCGCTTGAATGTAACGGTTTCTCTTCCAAACCAGAAAACGTACTTCTGTCTTTGGCGAGGTTCCGAAATGCAATTCAGGTCCTCGTTGAGTCGAGTATGGACGATGGAAGCTTGCAGGGATGATGCCTCAGTGTGATGATTAGCTCCTGAAAGCGAGACCCCAGATTACCTGGGTGGATAGCAAGTCGGGAAGTAGGCGGCAGAGAGGCTGCAGCAAACTTTTGGTTCATCTTTTGTAAGCGCTTAAGTCAAGGCGGGACACAAAACCCAGCCGTTGTTTACGTAGCGAAACTACAGCGAAAGATGTGAACGTTGACTTTGTTTAGGAACGGGACGGTCTTGTGTTCACTTTGTCCTTTTTAAGAACAATAAAAGCTTCATGGCGACAATAGCGTGTGTGTGTGAGCGGCATCGCTGGCTGGCAGCACAGAACGACGGAGGCCTCAACAGTGCGTGCAGGCCTGTACTGACCGGACAACGCTTGTGTGGGCAGACTGATTACAGGCTTATTTACTGCGGGTGCATTGTCAGCAGTTATGGCACAAGCTGCTGTGCTTGCCCATTAACCCCCCTTAAAAGACGCCTTAATTTGAATGCCCCCCCCCCCCGCACCGTGTATTAGCTCGTGCTTACTTCTAATCTCTCCGATCCCATTTAATGGTGGAAGCATTGCATCAGCCCTGCACACGTAGAGGCCCTCGTGAAGGTCACCTGCATGCTGAAGAACATCAGGAGGAAGCGATGATGTTCAGACAATCCGTGTCGGGGAGAACTGTTTCCTCCCTCTCTGCTGCTGAGAAACACGATCCTGTGTCAGCTAATGCCCCACATACACTCACCGGCCACTTTATTAGGTACCCCATGCTAGTAACGGGTTGGACCCCCTTTTGCCTTCAGAACTGCCTCAATTCTTCGTGGCATAGATTCAACAAGGTGCTGGAAGCATTCCTCAGGGAGTTTGGTCCATATTGACATGATGGCATCACACAGTTGCCGCAGATATGTCGGCTGCACATCCATGATGCGAATCTCCCGTTCCACCACATCCCAAAGATGCTCTATTGGATTGAGATCTGGTGATTGTGGAGGCCATTTGAGTACAGCGAACGTCTGAGATGATTCCAGCTTTATGACATGGCGCTTTATCCTGCTGAAAGTAGCCATCAGAAGTTGGGTACATTGTGGTCATAAAGGGATGGACATGGTCAGCAACAATACTCAGGTTGGCTGTTGCGTTGCAACGATGCTCAATTGGTACCAAGGGGCCCAAAGAGTGCCAAGAAAATATTCCCCACACCATGACACCACCACCACCAGCCTGAACCGTTGATACAAGGCAGGATGGATCCATGCTTTCATGTTGTAGACGCCAAATTCTGACCCTACCATCCGAATGTCGCAGCAGAAATCGAGACTCATCAGACCAGGCAACGTTTTTCCAATCTTCTATTGTCCAATTTCGATGAGCTTGTGCAAATTGAAGCCTCAGTTTCCTGTTCTTAGCTGAAAGGAGTGGCACCCGGTGTGGTTTTCTGCTGCTGTAGCCCATCTGCCTCAAAGTTCGACGTACTGTGCGTTCAGAGATGCTCTTATGCCCACCTTGGTTGTAACGGGTGGTTATTTGAGTCACTGTTGCCCTTCTATCAGCTCGAACCAGTCTGGCCATTCTCCTCTGACCTCTGGCATCAACAAGGCATTTCCGCCCACAGAACTGCCGCTCACTGGATGTTTTTTCTTTTTCGGACCATTCTCTGTAAACCCTAGAGATGGTTGTGCGTGAAAATCCCAGTAGATTAGCAGTTTCTGAAATACTCAGACCAGCCCTTCTGGCACCAACAATCATGCCACGTTCAAAGTCACTTAAATCACCTTTCTTCCCCATACTGATGCTCGGTTTGAACTGCAGGAGATTGTCTTGACAATGTCTACATGCCTAAATGCACTGAGTTGCGCCATGTGATTGGCTGCTTAGAAATTAAGTGTTAACGAGCAGTTGGACTGGTGTACCTAATAAAGTGGCCGGTGAGTGTATGTCATATACAATGCATTAAAGTGCAATGTGTCCATAATATGCCCAAAAACAAATGCCATAGATTTTTAAAAAATATATACATTACCTTAAAAGAAACAGTGTGTTGCATGTAAGGGGCTCTACTGACAGTGGAATACAAGTATGTTTTCTTTGGTTTACTCAAAATGAACCCCCCCCCCCCCCCCCCCCTTCAAAAAATACATCTCTCAACAAAGATCCTTTTGAAAACTACTAAATCTGCTGTCGTCTTCATCTAGAGGCGATATCCAGGCCCTACATCCACACGGAAGCTCTAGCGGTACTGGAGCTCAGTGAAAACGTCGTCCTCAACTGCTCCCACGACAATGGAACCAGGACGGCGTACAGGTGGTTCAAAGGCGGAAAGCCGCTGACCAACGTGACGAGGTTCACGCTGTCGCCGGAGCAGAAGTTCTTGACCATCACACGGGTTTTGATGGCGGACGATGACGTCTACAGCTGCGCTGTGGAGAATCCAGTGGGAAACGTGACGAGCCTGCCGATCCGGCTGACCGTCTACAGTAAGCGATCGTGTTTGCATATTTTATTTACAATTATATGCCGGCATTTTGTTGTTATTTTTCATTTGCTACCAGGAAGAAGTTCCCTCTACATTATCCTTTCCACCGGAGGCATTTTCCTCCTCATCTCTTTGGTGACGGTGTGTGCCTGCTGGACGCCTACCAAAGAGTACGAATGGATAACAACAGCTTTTTAGAAATCAACCCTGAATTCCTTAAGACTTCTGACGTCTGAAGTGCAAATACACAATCATTATAACAGGACACGAATGCATTTAAAACCCCTTTTCTCTTTTGCCAGGCAAAGACATCCAAGTACAAAGCATCTCTCCAGCTTTTATGACCACTTGGACGACTCACCGCTCAGTCAAACAGGTACATCGTTTTTACACTGTACACTATGGTTGTACCGAATGAATATTCCACTGTGATGACGGTTATGAGAAAAATAGATCAGCTGGAATGTTATTTGTCAATGTGTGTACATTGTTTTATGCTGTTTTATGCTGTTTTATGCTGTTTTATGCTGTTTTGTGCTGTGCCGCAGCTGATGAGCTTCCAAAAAGGAAAAAGCACAATGGGATAAATGCTGTGACTTCACTTTACATCCTGCAGCAAAAGGTATCTCTCTAATCGTCACTATGATCTCTTGTAGCCGGCCAAACTAAGACCACTAAGCTGTGGATGAGTGATTATTAAACCTGACAATAAAATCAATAGTAGAAATTCAGTTTTAGAACATGGACTTTGTTTAACCGGACCCGTGTTTGCAGAGAGTACATTTGGGCTGATGCCGCCCCTGTTTTGCAGGACCCTTCGACGGACGACTCATCCAGCAACAGCGTTGGATCCCCTGACCTGGAAAACCCTCCGTGCTACAGCAGTTCCCCCGACCACGGCGGACGTCTGAGCCCGCCTAACGGGCCCGCTGCCTCTTCCCCACACAGGTGTATCACCTGAGAGCCCGCCAGTTTAAACGGGTGGGAGGTCGGTCCTGCCGGGTGCTCCTTCTGTGACACGGGGGAGGCATCTCCCTGCACGTTGGCCTGGAAATTTTGGAGAGATCGCCTTTCGAGAGCAGGGGAATTTACAATAATGTGATGACTGCCTGTTGATGTGAGTTTTCATTAAACCAAACGTCGATGTAGTTTGAAGCCCAGCCTTGTAGAGTCATTCTAAATGATCCCCAAAAAAACATGAAATTTGTTTTTTATGACTAAGAAATGATGGAGAATTCCTCCGTTGTTTCTATTTTAGTGTGTTTTTGTCTCTTTTGTTGATGAAAGGAAATCAAGCTTTGTAACATTTTGTTAAATAGTGTAAATTATTGATGAGTTAATAGCATTTGTAGGTGTCAGACAGCAAAGACCAGACGATGGAGAGTATTTCAATTTTATACATAAATAAAATGTTTCTTGTACTGTTTCCACTGTAAGTCTTAATTAAAAAAAACGACAACATTATGAATGTATGACAACATTTGACATCATGCCACTAACCCAAAGTTGTGAAGGCAAATCCCCTCACATCATTCCATTCTGACTGGAAACACAAAGTGAAGCAATGGAGCTCAAGGCTGAGAATAAAAGGCAGGATTAATTGGTTGGCAATAAGGATAATCCCTTACCCCTGAGGAAAATTACATAATACGTCATAATATTATTAGCAGAATTGGACTATTTTAGTTGGGTGAGGTGGAGTTCATGTTCAACCATCAACTGACGATTATTTTCATCAGATATTAAGTTGTTTTAACCAATAATCGACTGGTGGTTTATGAAAACAGTGACAAATGGCGTCTTATTCCACGGTCATTATTCTGTAAAAAACGTATTATATCTAATTGTTTTAAAAGATGATATTAGTTTTCAACAGTCTGCGTTAGTTTGAATATTCCAAAGTCACAATATATTAATCTACAAAATGACCCAAAGATTAAGTTTATGGATTGTTTTGCGTAAACTTACATTTATTATTAAGAGGAAAAAACACAAGGAAATGGTTAAATGATTTGTTCATCGGGTATACACAGCTATGACACAGCTTTCTGTCAGCCCAAAGAAACAAATAAAATGCAACTAAAGCTTTTAACGACATGTGTGGATGAAATATGTACTCGTTATCTACATTTTGTTGGTGAGAAATGGATACCTGTGTCTTTAAGAATTCTATCTCATCACCAGCCACCAATGAGGGTAGTTACTCAGTTGCTTAGCAACAGAACCCAAAACACAGCAACCATGCTCTCAGAAAACAAACTTCATTTGCTCATTTAAAAAGCTGTTAGCTAGCTTATTATTCATATTTGTCTAAGGCTGATTTCCCCCTTTGCGCAATGGCTCAAATCAGCACGTGTCCACCATTTGAACTCTTCAATCTCCTCAACCAGTGCAGCTCGGTGTCACGGCTGGCCGAGATCAACTACCTCTGTCTGATAGGTGAGAAATGGACCGGAACGCAGTTTTTAAAGCCGGACGCTTGGAACGGGTTGGATTCTGCTTGATTGATCTGCTTTTAATTCAATTTAGCTCCAGCAGTCATGTGCCTGTGTGTTGTATGTTTGACTTTGTAGATGCTCGAGAAACCGATGACTACAGAATGAGTCACATCCTAACAGCTAAAAATGCCATAATGGTAGGGATGTTATTGTATCCACATTTTTGTGGTTTTATGCAACCATTTTTGTTCAAAAAACAATTCTAAAAAAGAGCCTGGGCAGGTAGAATAAATATTTAAAATAAATACATAACATAAGCAACAGGGGCATAGAACAAATGATCAGGCCAAAAAATGTAAGAAAACATAATTTGATCAAATATATATATTTTTTGTAAAAATAATAACAAACAAGAAGAATACAGGCCTTGCAGTGCTGCTTAATTTCCTCTCGTTTTGTTGCATATGAAAACGTTCTGTTTGCCTCTTTGCAGGATTCAAAGGGTACGTTTCTCCTGCCAGAGGACGTGGAGGTTGACAGCATGCAGCACGTGGTGGTGTATGACAGCAACACAACCTTTTTGCAGGGACAAGGTGACTGGACAAAGTATCAGCATTTAGCATGGTCTCCATAAACTCCCCTGGCATCAGAAAGCTCGTAGTTTCAACGTGCATTTCGCCCACAAGTGTGTAAAGTGACTTTCATGGGTTTGCTTCTCGCTGTGACTGCAGGACGAGCGGTTGAATGTGCCCAGGAACTGGCCAAAGCCAGCCTCTCCCCGGTCCTCATAGTGAGGGGAGGCTTTCAGAGGTTCTCGGCTCTGTACCCTTTTTTATGCACGGAGAAAATCCTCTACACCGTCACGGTGAGACGAAAACGCACCTGATGCACCTGAGGGCTCTGTGGGGTTCCTCTCAATCATTCAAGTGGCACAAAGTCTGGACAAAGTTCAATCCGGACTCGACAAAAATCACTGTCCGACCTTTAGTCCAGTAATTTGTTATAAACCTTTTTTTTTATCCAAACATCAACTAGTAATCCGGCATCGCCTTTTTGGTTGATTCAGGTTGACGGTGAGTTTGTTTATGGGCTTTCTCAGGAGCTGGAGAACCTGAAGACCTATCCGGTGGAGATCTTAGCGGCGCTGCTGTACATGGGGGATGAGAAACAAGGCATGGACCCAAGCATCCTCCAGGACCTGAAAGTCAGCGTCGTCATCAGCATCTCGGAAAGCAACAACCTGGAGTAAGACATGATCGGATCGGTTTGAAATAACGTTGGAGAAAACTGCCTTTGGTCTGATTTTTTTTTTTGGCCTAGATCCATACAGGGGAGCACGAGCGTCACTCACTTCCCTGTGGCTGACTCGGTTGGGGCAGATTTATATTCAACTCTTGAAAGTATTTGCAGTGTTATTGGTAAGCTGTGCTTTACTTAAATAGATCCTTGCACGTATTTAGGGTCTCGTATAAAGAATCAAGGTTTTACTCAGCCGGGTGTTTTTTTTACAACTGAGAGGTTTTGAGAGCAGGTTCCTTTTGAAATTTTAAAAACTTTCTATAAATAGCCATCTATCCTCTTGTTTCCAGGTACACACATGGACACGGGCTCTTGTGTCCTGATGGTTTCCAGGAACGGCAGAAGCCGCTGCAGTGCTGTGGCCGTCGCCTTTCTCATGCGTCACCTTAAATACACACTGGAGGCAAGTGGAGTTCATTCAGGTCTTTAACAGCGTGCGCCGAATGCAGCCATCCTACCGAGATGGTAACAACAAGTACATCAGCAAACATACCATATATGACATAGTATTCGCAGGACATAATGCTGTCGGTGTGACTTTATTTTAGGAGGCCTGGAAGTACGTGCTGAAACGTAAACCCAACGTGCGACCAAACACAGGGTTTCTACAGCAGCTGTCTGACTGGGAGTTCCACCTCATGGGACAAAGAGTGACCGATATCTCTGGACCTCACTTTTAACAAAGGAAGATGTTGTGTTATTTCGTAAGGGGCAATGTAGGGTAAAGAGTTTATGTATTTCTTGGACTGTGATACAAGTTTCTATTGTACATGTGTTTTATTTTTTAAATGAATGAGTGCCATTAAAAGTTAATTAGCTCCAGTTCTGTCCTTACATGGTTATGCCAGAATGGTTAACAATACCGGTTATAGGTCGAGCCCCATCTAAAGTTACACAACATCAGCTCCAAAAATACAGCCCACTTGGGGAACATATTTGGGCATTTCAGCCAATATATTGCACTGAAATGTTCCCTGCGTGGGACGGAGAACCAATTGAAATGGCTTTGTCTTCATGAATGCAGTTTCACACATGAGAGTTTGGAGGTATATGACAACAGGCTGCAAAACAAAAAGTGGATATTTCTGCACCAGGTCTTTGAGTCTTTGTGGTGATTGGCTAAAACGAGAAACTAAAATCTTAGAGCTTAACATGCCATCTGATCACGCACTGAAGTATGGGTGAGGAGTCTTCTGAAGAGGGTCACTGTCGGCATAAAACCGGATGTTTTGAAGTGGCTCTAAAAATAAATGCACGAATGTGAAAATGCCGTTACAAAAGTACTTCAAAATTTATCTGGGTAACATTGCATGACTAAATGTTTTTTACCTTTAGCCAATGTCAACAAAAACTTTTAAAACAAAATTAAATGATCGAAACTCATATTTTGATCATAGATCTTCCTAAAAAATAGTGGTATAAATGTTGACCAGAATCTGAAAGGGATTGAGAAATTTTCCCTCATCTCAAACCGGCTCTAAACTGTAGACACACGTTTGGCTTTTATCATGAAGGGCATTACAGGAAGTAGTACTTCTTCGTTGGTTTACCCTATGACACGAACAGAAGCACAGCTGTTGCACAGCGGAGGGTGAATGTTTAAAAAAAAATTGAATTAATGTCATTGTAGAAAATGTTCAGTCCCACGGGCTTCCCTGAATGTTTACGCGAATGGGAAGATTTGGAGAAAAGCTTCCATCAAATCCAGGTGAGTTAACACCGAGGGGAGTGAGCCCTGCTCGGGTAAGCTAACGGTCACAGCGGGGTCGGAGTGGAGTCTGACCCCGGAGCACGCAACCATCGATAAATGAAGCAAACAAATGTCAGTTTGAGTTAAAGTAGGCTTAGACTACAACGTCTGTACATTCAACGTTGGTTTGTACAGTTTGAACTCCACCAACGTCACATTTCAGGTTTTTTTACTTCACTAAGTTAGCTGAATTAATTAGCCGCATACGACGTCGGCTGTCCGATAATGGGGTCCGCCCTGCCCCACGTGATCACTATGACCACACATCTAATAGTGAATCAACTGTCCTCGGAGGTCATGCGCTCAATGGAACAGCGTACTTTTGTATTTTTCTATTGTGAGTAGTAAATCTAGTTCAGGGAGATTAATCTGCTTTTTAAAACCGTTGAACGAGTTGTTCTGGTATAATAATAATAATAATAATATAATCCATATAAATTATATAACGTTACATGCGTATTGGTTTACTTCTCCCTTTGGTGTCAAACAAGTTCATGTTCCATCTCCTATCGTGTTTGCGATATATGTAAATAACTTTCTTCTTGAAATTGAGGGTCTTGATTTGTTGCACATTTATGATATTGATTTATAACACGTTTTAAATTTGTTATAGGACCTTGCAGATGACGGTTGTCAATAATTCATAGTAAGACACAGATGAGAGACGAATTTGTGGCTTTTGACGTTGGGATTCAAATAACTATCTTTTATCAGTTAAATATCTTGCATGTGTCCCATATGGAATTATACTTTTGCAGTGGGATTTACAATAATGTACATTAACATAATGTATTCTAAACAAATGTAACATTGGCATTGCTAAACACAACTTTGTGTGTTCATTTTTTTCCGCCTCCAGGACACCCATCGTTTATACAAACAGAAACTTGAGGATGTTACAAAACTGCAAGACAGTTGCTCCGGTGCCATAGCTCGTCAGAGGAAGAAACTAGAGGAGCTCACTGCGTCACTAGGAAAGTAAGTATCCGTTTTGGGATTATTTGTGCCTTCATCTCGGCCAGCACCTAATAATGCTTTTTTTGAGTTCAGTCCAAATCTGATAATAAAGCATTCAGTGTCTTTTTTTTTTTTTTTTAAATACCCCGGTGTGCTGTATTACCAACCGATCTTGTCAGTGATTATGCAGGCATCATTACAACCACGTCACAATGTTTTTCTTCCACTTTTAGATGCAAAGAAAATCATCCAGCAGCCAGATTAAGTCCAGAGGACGTGGATGCCATCGCTGAAATGGAGGCCTCCATCAAAGAAAGAGCAGACGCTTTCTCTGAGATGGAAGCTTTTCTGCCAAAAAAGAACGGGTGTGATTCTGTCATATGCTTTTCTGCTGGTACTCGGATGACAAAGAGGAGTTTCATATTAATTGTCAGTATTGTTTTTCCCCCCACAGCAAACATAGAAAAATGCCAAAATGTTCATAGTAGCTAGTACTAGTTGTAGTAGTTAATTGTAGCATCAGTCATACCAGCTAATGAAGCACCACATTTATTATATAAATATATACTCACCGGCCACTTTATTAGGTACCCCATGCTAGTAACGGGTTGGACCCCCTTTTGCCTTCAGAACTGCCTCAATTCTTCGTGGCATAGATTCAACAAGGTGCTGGAAGCATTCCTCAGGGAGTTTGGTCCATATTGACATGATGGCATCACACAGTTGCCGCAGATTTGTCGGCTGCACATCCATGATGCGAATCTCCCGTTCCACCACATCCCAAAGATGCTCTATTGGATTGAGATCTGGTGATTGTGGAGGCCATTTGAGTACAGCGAACTCATTGTCATGTTCAAGAAACCAGTCTGAGATGATTCCAGCTTTATGACATGGCGCATTATCCTGCTGAAAGTAGCCATCAGAAGTTGGGTACATTGTGGTCATAAAGGGATGGACATGGTCAGCAACAATACTCAGGTAGGCTGTGGCGTTGCAACGATGCTCAATTGGTACCAAGGGGCCCAAAGAGTGCCAAGAAAATATTCCCCACACCATGACACCACCACCACCAGCCTGAACCGTTGATACAAGGCAGGATGGATCCATGCTTTCATGTTGTAGACGCCAAATTCTGACCCTACCATCCGAATGTCGCAGCAGAAATCGAGACTCATCACACCAGGCAACGCTTTTCCAATCTTTTATTGTCCAATTTCGATGAGCTTGTGCAAATTGTAGCCTCAGTTTCCTGTTCTTAGCTGAAAGGAGTGGCACCCGGTGTGGTCTTCTGCTGCTGTAGCCCATCTGCCTCAAAGTTGGACGTACTGTGCGTTCAGAGATGCTCTTATGCCCACCTTGGTTGTAACGGGTGGTTATTTGAGTCACTGTTGCCCTTCTATCAGCTCGAACCAGTCTGGCCATTCTCCTCTGACCTCTGGCATCAACAAGGCATTTCCGCCCACAGAACTGCCGCTCACTGGATGTTTTTTCTTTTTCGGACCATTCTCTGTAAACCCTAGAGATGGTTGTGCGTGAAAATCCCAGTAGATTAGCAGTTTCTGAAATACTCAGACCAGCCCTTCTGGCACCAACAATCATGCCACGTTCAAAGTCACTCAAATCACCTTTCTTCCCCATACTGATGCTCGGTTTGAACTGCAGGAGATTGTCTTGACAATGTCTACATGCCTAAATGCACTGAGTTGCCGCCATGTGATTGGCTGCTTAGAAATTAAGTGTTAAAGAGCAGTTGGACAGGTGTACCTAATAAAGTGGCCGGTGAGTGTATATTGACAATATAAAACCCCCAAATGATGAGAGAATCCAAGATGTCTGCACTGTGAATGACTGACGTCTATTCCTGTTTAGGTTATACCTCTCTCTTGTTTTAGGAAACGTCAACGTGACCCTCCTGAACAAACAGTCAAAGTGAGTCACAGCGACGCTCCACTTCTTCCGGCCATATAAACCTCTTTTAAGAAGATGGAGTTGTTAACCTTGTTTTGTCGTTTCAGATTTGCCTACAAAGACGAATACGAGAAATTTAAACTGGTCCTCACGGTGATCCTCTTTGTGCTCTCCTTCACCTGCCGCCTTTTGTTCAGCTACAGGTACGACTCCCCCAACACCTCCTTTGTGTTTGCGAAACCTCTCAGCAGGGCACTCGATGTGGGATCAACCACGGCGCCCGTTCTTCATTCCTGGCGTTGGAACGGGTCACGTGGTGCAACGGTGTACTATAATGTAGTTGTTGTAACGAAGGGATTGTCCAGACAAAACAATTGAATAATGGCCTATTTCCTAGTTACGTTGACTCCTGACACATGCACGCTAGTCTTGTTGGCGGAGGTTGACTGATTCTGGGATTCTTATAATGATTATACATGTTTTGCAAGCGTGCCATTTATTTGGCCGTGCTGGAATTTGTTCTATTTATTTAAAAAATAAAATGTGATGTTCTGTGTTTTCGGACTACCCAGGACGACTTTTGCGCTGTTGCGCTTCCCTTTTAGATTGCAAAGGCCGCTGCTAAGAAAACATAAATATTCTTGCCTAACGCTTGGGATTTTATTTCATGAATGATGGCTACATGGGTGGCATGTTAGGAATAGAGAAGGTGAAACTCGTCAGTCAGTTAAAGTAACAGTTGATTTCTCTTTTCCCGGTCTGCTTGTTGTACAGCGATCAAAATAGCTGATGTTTTCTTTATATATTCAAGGGATTATTTTACAGTGTTTATAATGTCACTTGAATACCGCTCGTCTGCTTGCTGCAGAATCAGCTGTTCTCACGATTTCCAACCGATCTCCTGGAAGATGAATCACTCGGCCTTTTTGCACAGAGTTACTTTCCGTAAAAATTTTTTATAAACATTTAATATTTGTTTGTTTTGGGTTTCAGAGCCTTAGATGCCCTGTTCAACTTCCTGATGGTGTGGTACTACTGCACACTCACCATCCGCGAGAGTGTCCTCATCAGCAACGGCTCAAGGTCCGCCACAAATTTACCATCCTCACTCTTTTTCTTCTTCTATCTTGGATAATTGCCCATTTCCGTCAGCAACACAAATCTCACCCACGGAACAGATGTTGACCGTGTAGTTCAGTTTAGTCCCGTCAGCTGTTAGCTCGGTTAACAAACAAACTTAGAACGGCCCGCTCTCCTCCGATCCACACAGGCATACATGAGCACAGATGATACGGGGCCGTACGAGCACAGGTTCTACAGTCGTGTTCACTTCCTGTCCTCCGTGTGCTTTCAGGATCAAAGGATGGTGGGTTCTCCATCACTACGTGTCTGCCTTCCAGTCCGGAGTCATGCTCACTTGGTGGGTGATGTCATCCACCTTTCTTTCACGAGGTCATGTTTTACGCTGTTGCGACACATGCACAAAATATTATAGGGATATATTTAAACTTTTAGGACTTTCAACTAAAATGTCATAAAGTTATGGGCTTGAGCGCTGCTCTAACCAGATGTGTTTGTTGGCAGGCCTGAAGGCGCCCTCTACCAGATGTTTAGGAATCAGTTCCTGACTTACTGTCTATACCAAAGTAAGAGATTCAAACTGACTGACCCTTTTTACCCTTGATAAAAAATGACATTTTTGCATAAAGATGAGTTTTCAGAAACTTTCAGAAAAAGCATGTAACTTCCTCCAGACATCATTTGGCTCATTCAAGATTTGTGGCAGAGGATTGGAAACTTTTCAACCGTTGAAAGTTTTACAACGGCAAATGAAAACAACGTTACGCCAGTGAAAAAAAATAAAGCAGATCTTCTTTGAATGTGCTTATTTTTATTGACACGTTCCCAGAGTGGACCTATAACGTACGTCTCAAAATGTGTGTGTAATATCGAGTGCAGACAGTGATATGTTCGCCAACAATTACCCCCTTCTTTTTTTTAGATATTTGATTTCTTTTTCAATGCAGGCGTTGTCCATTTTCTCCAGTACTACTACCAGAGTGGCTGTTTGTACAGACTCCGAGCTCTGGGAGAAAAACACAACATGGACATTACAGTCGGTGAGTTCCCTCCAAACCGCCGTCACTCACTTTAGATTCGTTATGCAAATGAGTGAAATAATTTAAGATGAGGCAACTTTATTCTGCCCAAAATTATATACAGACTCTAAATCTGAATCTAAGCAAACATTCATAGATTTTCGTTGTTTTTGAGTAGGATTTCTCATAAGGGAAATAACTTGGTGATCCACTGACTTCATGTTGCGCCATCGTCACGTCAGGATTTAGATTAGTTCAATTCTTTGGATTATTCACCACATACCTGCTGCAATCTCTGGTTCAACTGCAGTGTTCTGCTCGGTACAAAAGTTATTCAACATTGTTTAAAAAAATAATAATTTCAAAGGGATCCTTGAATTGTGTGTTCATGTGAAGAAAAAAGTCAGTCTTCCTAATCATAACAATGCTTTCCTTTTTGCCTCTCTTCTCCTCTCCTGGTGTTCAGAGGGTTTCCAGTCCTGGATGTGGAGAGGATTGACCTTCTTACTTCCTTTCTTGTTCTTTGGTCATGTGAGTAGGTTCTCTCTTAATAACATCGAGGAATAACTCTGAAGTGTTTCTAAACAAAACCTGTTGAGATATTAATCGCTGCCTGTTCTGAAGATTCTAAAACTGCTGACCAGAATCTGCAAGGGAATTTTATAAAAAACTAAAATGTATTTTACTTTAATGATTGTTAGTTGATTGATTCCTCCTCTACAGTTCTGGCAGCTCTACAACAGCGTAACACTGTTCCAGATGTTTCAGCTCCCGGAGTGTAAAGAGTGGCAGGTCTGTATTTATGGATTTATTTATCACAGCAGTTCTTAGTGAGTGTTGTTTAATCACAAGGACAACAGCGTTTACAAAACATACTTTTTCTAAAAAGGGATGATCTGGCCTGTATTTTTCACCTTGTTAAAACCTGCTCTTCCATTTCCACCTTAACATCAGGACAAAGCTTTTATCATCTGATACAGATTTGAAAGCAGATACTTTGTTGAAGTTAACAGATACAGATAGTTGAAATCTTTGTCTTTTCTACCGAGCTTCTTTTTGTTCCCATTGCGGTTTAGGTGGTGATGTGCAGCTGCTCTTACATGGTGCTCTTCATGGGAAACTTCTTCACCACACTGGGAGTGGTTTACGAGAAGTACATGAACAACCCGGACAAGTCCAAGGCCTTATAAGGAAGCCAATAACCTGAATGTTGTCCTTGTGCACTGCTACTTTCGGCGATATCCGAGTGCAATATGTTTTACCCGTAGGTCACAGACATTACCCCATTGACCTGTCAATCAATGTTTCTGCAGAAGTTTTGGAATTTTACAACAAATGTTACTGAATATGGAAAGAACCAAGCTATTGTTTCTTAGCTGCTGCATTGTATTTTATTCTTGAACACAGTGCAAATAAAACACTCCAAGACCCCCCACATGTGTTTTGTTTTTTACTGCAACTATTTAAGGTTATGAGATCTTTGTAGCTATAATGTGTCTTTAGTATATCATCACCCCAACTCACTTCCCCAGGCTTACAAACTCTTACACAACTCATGCTCTATAATCCAAATCTCATTTATCCAGTCAAATGCAAATAGGCCTACTTTTTAAACACTTCCACCTATGCAGTCATGCTATTCGTAGTACGAGTCCAACATATATTCAAATAATCCGTTTTTAACGTTTTGTTATTATCTGTTTCAACCGGAAAACAATCGACCATTCTGAAGCATTTTGTTCGATTCAAGAGGGTAACCATTAGGTGGAGACATTGAGTTAAGATGCTGGACACCACCCGGTTTCCACTCTTGAGGTAAACACACTGAGTAGACAAACGTCATTGTGCTTCACCTAAGGTCTCGCTGTATAAACAAGGCGTCAGCGTCAGAATCTCCCAGAGGCATCACATCTCTTGAGGGTGATCACAGTCCATCTGGTTTCCGCAGCACCGTGAGGTGTTAAAAGGCTGCTTATTGTTCACCTGCCACCAAGATAGATCATCAATTTCCCTGAGTGAATGTTACTAATCAGTGAGTGGTTCAGCTGTAGTTTGAATAAGACAACTCAAGGACTCAAGGGTCACATCTGTAGTCTATATTGATGCCCCTCCACCCCCCCACCCCCCTTTTATGTAAATCTAGCCTCTTTTCTTAAATATATTACTGCGAGCCAACATTAGCAGATTACTTGATAATTTTACCCTCTCATACAGTTGAATTAAAGGAATTGCAACCCAAAAAATGCCGCTTTAGGAGCTTGTGAGCCTGGCGTTGGCCCTCAGCGGGGATTTGAGCATGTTGTGCGTCGTTTTGGGGAGTGCTGTGGTCCCACCGTGGGGGCAGCACCCTTTGGGGTTTCTGTGGATGAGAGGGATTATGGAACATCTAAGTGGCTAATGCTAATGTTTAGCCGCCCACCGACCAGCTGCGACGGCGAAGCTGTTCATGTTTGTTTTTTTAACCTTTTTTGAGTTTGTGCGTGCGTGTGTGTGTGTCATTGTGACCAAACGTGGCCCTGTAGACACCCTCTTTTTTTTAAAACTCAGATTCAGTCACCATGGCAACGGGGCGAAAAGCACTACCGGAACTTTACAGGTGTGCAGCTGAGATTAAACGGAAGGCCGAGCACTCAGATGGGCGTGTCCGAGCGAGGGTGTCTAAGGGGGCCATCGCTCCCCCTCCTCCTCCCCCCCCCCAGCACTGATCCACACAAGACCCCCTCGCAAGATGGTCTGGATGCTTTTTATTTCATTCGTTTTCTTCCACTTCGCTTTTTGTGATAAGGCAGTGTTGTTGTTTTTTTTACTGAAAATGAAATGTTTTACAAATGAAAGCACCTGATCCCATTGGCACAATCAAACTTCAAAAGAACCATCACTAGGCTCTCAAACACATATGCAGGCATGTAGGGACATTTAAGTGATAAAACTGTAAATAGAAGGGTTTATGACAAATTAATATTTTCTCACAGTACACATTCTTTATGAACACTGTTGTCATTGTAACATATTTCGATAGAACATGTTCTTTATGACGCCTTGTGACTTAAATACCTACAGTTAGAACACAAAGAAATTTGCACAAAAGATCTGAGGGAATAATACCTGTACAATGTAAAAAAAGGAAACCCCCCTCCCTCTCAATTTATCACAGGAGAACACCCCCCCCCCCCACCACCAGAGAAGTCTTGGGTGAGTTAGTGCTGCAGGCCAGTGAGAGCGGGACGAAGAGCAAAGTGAACAGGGTGGTGGGATGGGAGGAGGAGGAGGAGGAGGAGGAGGGCTGGGTATTCTCCCAGCCTGCACCTCTTTCATCTTTCTCATTAAAGCGTTGAGCAGTGGGGGCTGTCAAGAATGAGCCCAAGGACATGGGGATCGGGGACTGGGTCTGAGCTTTGCATCGGGAGGCTGCACCGGGTGGGTGGGGGGGGGGGGGGGGGGGGGGCGATGAAACAGCCACAGCAAGCAGCCCGGCGCCCGCCATTGTCAAACCTTCACCTTAAACTTAACCCACCTCCCCACTGGGATGCAAATAAAGACCTCTTATCTGTGCTCACCTTCTCTCCCCGCCTGGGAAAGACTGGCGGTAGGGAGGACGAGAGGGGGAGGACGAGAGGGGGGGGGGGGGGGGGGTTCTGCTTGAGTAAGGCCGAAATGCACAAGCTTTGTCTCAGAAAGCACATATGAAAGAGAAAGGCAGCTTCCATCTGGGACGAGCTGATAAAAAGGGAAGTGGCCCGTGATAGGAGAGATCTTTGAGTTTCCTTTGGCGATATTCTGGATTTCTTTTGGGGGGGGTTGTTCTGAATTGTAATGTAACATTCAGGTTGATCATTCCGGATCATCAAAGCTGGCTCTAATGCACATTGTTTGGGTCTCGGCACGTTTCATGTTTGGTTGTTCACTGTCAGCTAAAATATGAAAGGTATTATAGTCTACCGCCGCTATTTTGGTGTGTACTTGAGCTTGAACGACAGAGACCTCATCGGCCAAAATGATGAACACTACATCCTGAGAGGTTTGGATGAAACCTGGAAAGATGTTAAGGCCCGGGCCCATGTAACAAGCATCTGGCCCATCAACATTTACATATCCTGAAGTCTCTCTTTAGTGCAGAGTGGGAGCCGCAGTCGAGACTGGCCAGCGGTGCATCCTGCCAATCAGCGGAGAGGAAGGGAAGTAAATGCATGCAATTGTAAAAAAAAAGAAAAGTAAGTGATTCAACAAAATAAGAGTCAGGAAGAAAACGCAGCTCTGTGCTCTCGCTGCTCCGATGTTCAGATCTTTTTCCCTCCTCATTAGCAAACGGAGTCCCACGACAGCCACTCCTTCACCTCTTGGAAGTGAGTGGCAAATTAAATATGCATATTTAATAAGAAGGGAACGTGATTACTTCCACTTTGTTCAATGAGAGCATGAGGAATGAGGAAATCTGATAGAGAGAGAGAGATCTTCATGGCCTGCAGAGTTTGAAAGAAAAAAGGGAATTCATCTTTATTTTAACACGGCTTTTTGGGAGCAACCCTAGCAGGACTCTCCCCCCCCCCCCCCCGCCCCGCTCTGTAGGGCTGATTACTCATATTCTGGTTTTCTGGGGGGTTTTGGACGGAGGGTTTCTATAGCAACCACAAAGAGGCAGACTGTAAGGAGTAGACTGGCTTGCCGTGCGCCTCAACAGTTTCACCTTCTTCTTCAACCATCAAACGGCATTTTGGATCACGTCTCATCTGCTGCTCCTCAAAGTCTTTCTTTATTTAAGTAATAAACATGAAATTCAACCAGTGCAATGCTGATGAAAAGAAGATCCCCCTTCTTATGAATGCATTATCTTTTATTCTGTGTAATAATGATAAAGATGAGAGATAAGGGTGACCTCCCTTATATTGTCTATGTGTCGCTCATTCGATTTAAAGCATGTCCAATCTTTAACAGACTGCAGTCCAAAGCCATGCTAGCATCTTTGTGAGGCTGTAGCTATTGGCACAGCAGTGATTTTGGGTAAAGTGCTGATGTCAGCATGCTCACAACGGCAATGCTAAAATGCTAGTGTCTTGCAGGTTTAATGCATACCATGTTCACCATCTAAGTTTAATGTGCTTACATGTTAACATGAACTAAGTAGCATTCAACATAAATTGCAGCTGAGGCTGATGTTTGGTCATTAACTTAAGTATCGGAATTTTGTCCTGAGGGTGGCACTCGATTTGGAGCCTCTGTGGATTCGTCGTTTGGTTAAACAATCGAATTTCATATCAACCCATCCGATCTGGACCAAAGTGGTGACATCTGTACGGCATCAATACATACAATACACAAAATAACTTAATGGTTTTACCACTGATTAGAAAAAAGGTTACAATTAGCTAAAATGGTAATAGATGAATGCTTTAATGCATTGCTTAAACATAACATAGTCTGTGTTTGGACGGGGAAACTGACTTTTAAAAGTTGTTTCACCTAAATAATAAATCTATTGTCTCACTTCCCATTAGTAGAATCCTTCTATTTAGTTTTACTTGTCCAAGATTTGAGATTTCTGCTTCCGCAAGCATTTAGTTTGCGGTTTTTGCACTTTTGCTTAATTTGCTCTGAGCATTGAAGAATAAATACGTTTACATATTCAGCTCAACGTATCTTCCCAGAAACAGCGTCTTACTCTGCATAATCTACACAGCCCCCGTCTGAAAAGCTTTTTAAAACCTTTTATTAAATGTATTTCCCACAATAGAAATACAGTCCCACTGAGACGGCAGACGCTGAGAGGTACGTGTGTCCAATGTTAGACCCCGGATGCCCGCAGGTGGGCTTTGGACCAGCAGGGGACACGCTGTCCCGAGGCCACACTTATGTTCACAAGCAAATAGAAGATGTACCGGTCGTGTTTTGGCTGAGCTGCTAGTGCAGAGGTCGCGTCTGACTGATGCAGGAACACAAGCAAAATGTGGATTTTACAATCTTTTACTGCTTTCGCAGATGTCAAATATTGTGTATTTTTAAAACACAGACCAACGGCTAATTGAAATCTCGAAATCTTCCAAAAAAACAAACCGTCCTTGGAGCTGTCAAAATCCCTATTTCATGTTTTCAATCAACGTCACGTCAGGCGTCGATGACAAATCAATATCTCACGGCAACAGTCAAGAACAGTGCAGTCCCATGTCCACATCCCCATTTACATCCACAACCATTACACTTCTGCATCTAGCAGAGTCCTTGACCCACATGCAGGTAATATTTAGCCCTGGGGGGGGGGGGGGGGGGGGGCAAAGCGTGAACAATGAAGTGGGTCAGTAGGCCCCACTCCCACACACACACACGGGGGGGGGGGGGCCCTCGGAAGCCAGATGGCCAATTTAGTCGTAGCCGAGAGAAAATGAATCACAGCACATTTTGTCCTCCGTCTGATTGAAGACAATCACCCTGCGCCGCGCAGAACAAACGCCCTGCAGAGCTCAGGCAGCGGGTCAGGTGCAGCGCACACACACACACACACACACGCACACACACACACACACACACTGCTAAGCGTAACAATGGAGGAAGTGTTATAATGTATTTGTGTGTGAGTGTGTACAACATTTCCATTAACACGGCCCACACGTATTCCTTTAATTTGTTTTCAAAGCCTTTTGTTGGTTACTGAGACAATGTTTGTCCCAGAAAGACAACCGATATGAAATAATTGGATGTAAAACTAAAAACCCAATCTTTGAATTAACCCAATTTTCCCCCGCGTGGCCTCCAGCCAACAGCTCCGGTGCTCTTTGGCGACGATTCCTTGTTTGAATTTGTTCATTTAACGGTTCAATCAACGGTTCAATTGTGTATTCTGCAAATGTTCTTTGTTCCTCATGAAGGTGAAAATGTTGTTCAAAGTTGCCTTCCACACTTCCAGGAATAACTATTGTGTGTGTAGGAGAGCCGCTTTTATTCAACTTTATCTCACGGCCTTCACCTCAAAGACGGCCAAATCTGAAGGTGCTAAAATAAATCAGACTGAAAGATCTCGTAAAACTCATCCTGAGGTAATTTAACCCCCGACCTCTGAGCCGGGGACAGCGGTAACCAGCACATCGCATGTGTAACAAGGAGTGTTACCTGCTGTAGAAAGTCAGAGGACACTAAGCAAAAGCAGGGATGAAATACTCATATTGTTCACGGCTTTGAAATACCACGCTACTGCTCCTGTTGCCTTGAAGAAAAAGCTTTTCTCCCCAAAGTCCACTTTATTGCCTTTGTTTTCATCTTTTCAGCACTAGGAGTTTTTTTTTTTTAAAAGGCTTCTTACCTTCGCTTCAGCCATTGTTGCTGAGCGCCGGTCGATGCGTTTTCCTCCGTTTCCCCTGGTTACCATTTCCCTTTTAAATGATGGTGTGCCTCCACGTTGAGCTGAGGCGTAAACAGGCAAATAAGACAAAGCTGCAGCGAGGATACGCAACTGATGCTTCATGTTCCTCCCTACGGTACACAAGCCGGAGGAGGCGGGAGCAGGTTGAATGTTTTCTAGAGAGTTGTTTGGAAAGAGCACAGCAGGTCAGCTGGACTAGTTTTTTGAATTGGGGAGGGGGGTGGGGGGGGGCGTGTTGCTGTCCATTAGAATGTAATAATTCTTGTTGTGGTGGTTTGTTTGTCCTGAGGACGGATCAGGAAAGGCCAGAAGGTCACCAGAAGCATCAGGATTTATCTTCTTGAGAAAATGAAGATTTATCTTCAGAGAATATGAAGGCAGTATTTTTCGTATTTGCTGACTTGGTTGGTTCTGGTCGTAATTTATGAGGCGCGAGGATGTGACTCCCGGGGCTTTACTTGTTTTTATCTTTAAAGGCCAACTTTTTTTAAAAAGCAGAAAAGTTAGGAAATCTAACATTGCATGAATTGAAACAACTCAGCTATTGCATTTCTGACTCCCAAAGCCGAAAACTAAACACAACGGGGAAAAGGCTATAAAATCTGGCAGCTGCAAGACGTGAGACGCTATAAAAAGCACAATGGACAATGCGACCATCGGGCCACTGTTGTGTCACGTCTGTGGTGCACGGGAGGGTAAAAAAAAAAAAAAAAAACACCGAACCAATGACGCTGTGGTTTAACAATAAAACCTCCCAAAACAATGCCTTCACTGGTAATAAAAGTCAAGAACAAAAGCTCCTTTTGGCAAACCCAATGGGAGGCTAAAGCAAATGTCTGCCTATAGCAGGATCCCCAATACGACGAATAGCGTGGGATTAAATGCAGTTTTGTTCCGTACTTTGAACCCCGGAAAATGTCCCCCGGTGATTTTAAAATGCTGAGAGTGTGTACACAGCAAAGAGTTAACACCGCCGGGAATGCCTCGCACTTGACTTTTTTATGTGATTGGATGATTGAGCGGGCTAAGGTTAATAGTGTCGCCCACTGCACTTGCAGTTGTCAGTCAAGTCGCAGGGAGGGGGGGGGGGGGCAGTTTCAAAGGGGGCCAATCCTGACCCTCTGGGACATGCCTTCCAACGCGTAAACAAAAAACAGAATCTCTCTGTATAGCATGTGAGGAGTTAAAAGGTCTGTCAGCGGGCCTGTTGAAGACCGCTGCTTACATTTTCTAAATTCTAATTTAAAGTGCAGTGAAGCTCTGCGGAGGTCATTGTGTGGCCGGGCAGCCGGAGGTCAAAGCCGCCTTATCGGAGCTGCCTGAAGGCTCTGGGCTTTTTCTTTTTTCTTTTTTTTACTGAATTAAAATTCACCAGGATTACTGAACACATGTAAACATTCATGAGCCAGATCAGAAAATACGCTCTTGAAAGACTTAAGATAATTATGTTTTGTGTAGGATGAATTGTGCTCGGTGATATCAGTGATATCTTTAAAAATAACATTAAAGCAAATGGCTGAACCCACTGGGCTGTAACGTCTTTGCAAAATATGCAAAACAATGTAAAGGCCTTCCGGCGTGTGATGTGTATCTATGTTATCTGAAAGGTCCTTTGCATTTACCCTCAATGCTGAGAAGCTTTGTGTTGTGATCTAAATTCACCCAGCTGGGATGTCAGATACAGATGTTTAGCACAGGCTTTCAGGCATGATGGTACTAAACATGTCAGGCTTGCTATCATGACGAAACTTATACAACACAAAATAGTCTGAGTATTTAAGTTTTATTTGTGAGACTAAAATTATGTTCAAACAGCAGGTTTATGAGTGAGCTTTATAGGTGTTGGAACTTTTTATAGAACCAAGCTCGCTGTTTTTAGAGGTTTTGCTAAGCTAGGCTTACCACAACCCAGAAAGAAACCGCACAGAGAGAGTAGTATTGATCAATCATTACTGTCCGAAAGAAAGAAAACAAGCCCATTTCCCCAAATGTCCATGTGTGACCCCGCCAGTTGGAAATCTCTTATAACTGAAGGAATATTTACGCATTCCGCGGCGGGCAAAAGCCCAAAAGCAGGTTCACGGCCTCTCAATTAAGTGATGCAGACGATGGACGGCACCGTCCCAGACGCCTCGTTGATGTGATCACAGAGCAACGGACGTGAAGTGTGCTGCCTGCTGCCGATCAAGAGCCGCCCCGGACCGCATTTGGATTCCCTGCACTTGGTAACAATCGGCCACCTGGGTCCCTTGGACTGCATTAAACCGAACCCCTGCTTTGTGTCTATATGCAGCCCAGACCCCCCCTCCCCAGCTCCTCTGCCTCCCCGCCGGGCCCTCAACGAGACACTGATGCGTCTGAGCTGAGGTGTGCCAGAGTGATTCATTAGGTCATTAAGGCGCCTCGTGGCCATGGCAACAATCTTTCAGAGAGCGCAGGGTGGGGAGGGTCAATGGTAACATGACAGTCCCCTTCAGGGCAAACTCTGTCACAGGATCTGAGCGATGGCAGGAGGTCCAATCAGTTATCCCCTCCCCCAAAACATCTAGAGGTCCCATAACCCATTTATGCCCTCCGCCTTACAAAAAAACACACACAAATGGACACACACACACACACACACACACACACTTCATCTCCACAACGCAATAATCAAATCCAAAAATTCTGGGTCGTATATATCTAATGATTGTAAGCCTCCAGCTCAGCAAACTTCTCCCTCTGCTAACGAGAGGTGAAGGCACATGGTGTCTTTTTTTGGGGAATTCAGCGGGATCGATTCTGACTGTATCCTCAATTTATTCAGCATCTGCTGCTCGTACCGCCGGGTGCAGAACAAGAGATCATTCTGGCAAAGTGTATTCCGCTGAAGTGGAAAAACAATGCATGCATTTAAACAGCACCAAAACAAACAAATCATCAATTTCATATTCAAGTGATTGCCTTCAATAATGCAAATCCTCAATTTATATTGACTTGTTTTTACCCCTCAATTGTGTTAATGCAACCATCCCATACCCACTATCACCACAAAAGGCACATTCTGTTTCCTTCTTAAGCAGTCCATAAGTCACATTTCTTGAAAAAGTGAGTTTTCAAATTACCAGCAATAAAAACATAATTTAATAGTGTTATAATACAACGTCACCAGGTCCTTTCCCTCTGCTGCAGTCACTGCAGCAGTAAATGGGACGGTAATATACTGTATAATCAAAAGGCCCAGTCAGGCAGCTCTGTGCTGCAACACGATGCGCTTCGCTTGCAGCATTTTTGAAACGTGGCCTCAGCAAAACGTTGCACGACTGATAAGGGCCCGTTCCATCCAACGCTTCCAATGGCGCCGCTCACGCTGCGGTAAAAAGCCGCACACAGGGTTCGCTTTTTGACACAGAACTGGAATAAAGTTCAATAATCGCATAGTTCTCTCCCGGTCCGATTCAGAGGCTTGTGGGTTCCCTTCCCTTCCCCTGACAGAGTCTGTCTCAAACCATCGCTCCTTGACTTTGTCTGGCATCCCTGTGGTGATGCACTCTGCCCCCCAATCTGTGTGAGCAGCGAGCAGCCGGTGTGTGGGCTCACTTCGGGCTAAAAAGGACATATATGATGAGGATGAGGATGCTCTCACTGCTTTGAACTGAGCAAAGCCCGGGTTACAATTACAGATGTGTAGTTGTCATGTGTACGATGGACCTCGTATCATTTCACACACACAATTTAACACATGTAGGTCAGGTGGGGGGAGATCTATCATGGGTTAATGTATCCTCTCTTTTATCCGTTTTGTGCCTTCTGTTCTCCTCCCGAGACCCTGAAATCAAACCCAGCACCAGGAGGCTTTCCCGAGGAACAACTGCCACGGAATACAGCGCCTTTAAGGAAGACCTTTCAGCCCCCCTGTGACATTTAAAAGAGGCGCAACACACCGCTGCTGTTGCTGGTTAAGCTCATCCGACCGAAATGTTTAAATCCAGTCATATCAAGAAGTCGGACACCTTTTTCATCCTCTTGGTTGGCCTCTGCATTTGTTGTTCTCCATCCATCCACCAGATGTCTTCGGACCACCTGTCTCGGTCACCTGCTCGCCTCCTTCCACTTTCCGTCATCAGCGTCATCTGCTGCCTCCGTCCTTCCTTTTCGGACATCTGTACGTGCTGGACTTGGACCTTGGATCTTCCTTAGTCTTTTTTTTTTTGGTAATTGGATGAAGGTGGGTCTCTCCTGCAACACTTTCATCTTGTTTGTGGAAAAACAGGATAGTGAGTATTGCCTCCGCTGACCTGTCTTAAATCATGTCAGATCAGATTTAACGGCGTCCCCCCCCCATTCTAAAATAATAAATCAGTTATTTCTCTCAGCCATTAATGTCTCCGTGTCCTTTGCTTTCCAGCAGCACAAAAGCACAAGAGATGTTTGGAATGAAAAGAAAAGACGAGATTTTAAAAATACAGTAAGAACGAAGAGTTCTCAGAAGGGAATCATCTTTTTTTTCCTGCCTCTCTCCTCCATTACAGCAGAAAAGAGAGATTTCAGATGAGGTCGGGGATTTTACGCTCACTTCAAAGACTTTTTTTTTTCACACAAGCTTCTTACTTTCTTTCCACTCACATTAAAAAGACTTCATTTCCAAAGGCCAGCAATATTTTTGAGGCCCAACTTTCACGCCTGTGAGCCAAGAATTAAAGTGAGGAATACTGATTTTTACCACTATTTTACGACGCCCTCAGTCACCTCTACTGCAACGCTGGTTCTGACTAGCAACTTTCCTTGATGATTTTTAAGTAGCGCAAATGAAACTTTACGCTATTGCTATTTATATGTATTGGTCTGACTGACTGACCAATAACAATCATTTTTGTCATCAGAAAAGGTAACAAAGGATCCTATGAAACAGAATCACAATAAATACAGATTTAAGAGAAAAAGTCCAGTCAAAGTTGAGTAATGAGAGCGCATGGCTTTGTCAGGGGAGGTCGTTCAATTACGAGGGCGTAGCGTGAATTTCCGGCACGTCATGCCGTCCTGGTGAAGCTCCTCTCCTGCTGCATGTGGCAGGTGAGGGGTAGGAGAGGCTGTCAGGACCATCTGTCCTGGATGTAACACATGCCTGTCCCTGTCCTGACCCAGGACAGCAGGGAAATAACTCCAAGTGAATTTAAGAGAAAATGTGAGGAAAGTGCAAAAAAAGAATAGTGCGATACACATGGGGACCGTGTTTACAGTGGGGTAACGAGGGCTTTCTTCAGAGAGCCAGCGGACAGTGAGCTGCAGTGTATTAACAAACAGGGGTTTGAATGTGTTGGCCAACCTCTGAGGGAGAGAAAAACCGAGTTAGGAGAAGCCTGGTTAGAATCACACCTCATGAGTAAGAGGTAGATAGATTTCACGTGAGAGATGGTTTCCTCGTGAGTGGAGAGAAACTATGGCTCGAACCCAAACCAAATATTTCCCGATATGAGGTGAAAGATACACTTTTACACATGTGGGCAGCTGTTGCTGTAGTCCCTTCAACATGAGGCTCATATTAGGTGTATTCAGAGTTGACAAAGGCCAATTGTTTCGTACTGCTGCGTAACAAAATTAAGTGCTTTTCTATCATTGTTGTGAAATATTTGATACTTTAACCTAAAAACAACAAAAGGAACGGGGGAAAAAGTCCACATTAATGGTCACAAGCCACATAGGTTTATCTTTTATGTCTATTGCACATCTGTCCATTGAGGGAAAGGGATCCCTCCTCACTCGCTCTTTATCAGTTTTCCATTTCCCCCCCAAGTAACGTTTTTTTTTGTGGGGGCGAGTTGAAACCGATACCAAAATGAGGACAGAGTGTTGTACGGATTGTAAACCCCCCCCCCGAGAGACATTTGTGATATTGGGCACATAAATACAATTTACTTGACACAAGGTTTGCTAACCACAGGATTAATGAATGACCCGTTTCAGAGATGATTATTACAGCATTCAAGTGTTCATCACTTTAATGCTGCAGCTGGTGAAGATGCATTCAGTTATTTATCACTGGTTAGCTTAATGTTTATTGATGCATCGTCACCACAGCTTTCATGAATTCGGTTCAATCTCCAACGCTCATGGTTACCACATTTGTGACTCCATTAAATGACTTTTACTACTGATTCAGGTGGCAATGGTAAGTGATCATAAAATCCAACGTATCCAGATGAATGGATGAGTGTCGAGACTGGACCTCGGAAGCTCTCTCTGGTGAAACCGGAGGCGCGGGCCCCCGTCTCCACGTCTGATACCTGCGCCGCGTCCACAGCTGTGTGGGGGGCCTACAGTGCGGACGGGTCCGGACAGCCGGGTGACCCGACTCCAGGAAGCTCTCCCTCCGCAGCTGTTTCGGCCCGACGTGACTCCACCAGGAAAGCACCGGGAGCCCGTCTGGCGTTACCCGGAAAGGAAGTCCGGCGTGTGTGACCTTTGCTCGACCTTTGCTCGAAAACCCCCAAAGCGCGGCGTCGCGGGGCCTCGTGACAGCTCACTTTACTCCTCATTCGTGCCTGTGCCGAGAGATGTGGTGATAACAATGTTATCCCGGTTTGCTGTGTGAGAGGAGGAATATTAATTAGACCAGATATTTCCAGGAGGAGAAATGTGTGGGCGAGCTCGAAGCATCTGGAAGTATTAAAAGGGAGAAGGAAAAAAACGCGTTTAGATGGTTCCAAAAGTGCTTATCACTGCTAGGGGATTCCATGTGGTAATTATTGTGATATATATCACAATAATTACCACATGGAATCCTCAGGCAGTGATAAATATACTTTATTTAAGATACCACAAACTAAATATATTTATCAATGTTCAGTTTGTGGTATTTTAAATAAAGTTGATTTATGCTTCACTATTTATGGAGTATTGAAAAAACGAAAATCCCAACGTTTAATAAAAGAATAGATACGAATGAATAAAAAATAAAGAAAGGCGTTACCGCAATGTCCACAGATCTTTAGTTAATTGTGAATGTCTTTTAAATGCTTGACCAACTGATAAAGGGTCTGAGGTAGCTGAAATGTAGTGTTCGGATGTTGAATTTATACATCTACATTTAGTCAAGTACTTTACTTAAAGGAACAGTACATCCCTGAATAAAAAATTCACATTTTTTCCATCTTCAAACAAATCAGGTGTCATGATCACCTTGGCTAACCCAAACCAGTCACTTGACCCGGGAATCAACCCCAGTTCTGTTAACGTCTCGCCTCGGGTTCTCTCCTGCAGGACGGACTAAATGGCTTTAGTGATCTATTAATCCGAACAACCGAATTACTTAAGGTGGTTCCCGTTTTGCCAGCCATCTGCGTCCGCCCGGTGTTCTCGGTACTTTCCATCCACTAAATTTCTTCTCCTGGTTCTGTGTGTTTTTAGGGTTGTTTGGCCTTTTCTGAAAGCAGGCGTCGAGGCCGTCGACGTCTCGCATCGGCATCTGTTCAATTTGGCCTCTTTAACTGTTCTAAGTGCTACCATTGAGTCTGTAAATGTATATGCAACTTTGTACCTTTACTCGTATTGGACAGCTTAAGACCATGTGCATTTTAAAATTAAGATTTTTGAGCACAAACATTTTAGATTAGACTTTTAGTTGGACAAAATTTACGGTTACGATTAGTTTTCATTCACTTTTTTTACAAGCCAAAATATTCATTCATTGATGGAGAAAATAATAAGTACATTCATCTATAACACCCAATAATAACAATAATCATCATGCGCTTTGCCTCAAACAACAAAGACAGTTTACATAAACTATAGAAATAACATCATGATAGAATAGAGGATATTTTTCTATATTTTTGTTGCTTGCTTTTACTGTGTAGTATCAGTACCTCAAGTGGCAAATCTGAATGCTTTCCGCCACCACTCATAAACTAAGCTAGTTCGCAGACGTGTGACCTTTATCAATCTCATCTAAATAGTATTATAAGCCTATTTCCCCGAAATGTAGTGCAGCACGTTGCAATTGAATTTACGGCCCTGCGTGTCAACGGGTTCATCACTTTCTTCAACTCTTGTGGAAACGCAAATGCAACGTCCCAGCTTAATACAGGCCGTGTGATTTTAGGCCAAAAGGTGTGCAGGGGTGATAAGGAACGCTTGTTTTTGTGACCTTGAGGACTTTCAAAACCAAGGAGCGGGGTGAGAAAAAAAAAATTTGTCCGTGTGAATTAGGAGCTGGAAGTGGCAGAGGAAAACACCGATAAGCTGCTTCTACCGCACGCAGCGCCTCGACAACAGGAGGACCCCACCAGCCCGAGTCTTTAATTGAGCTCCCTCCCTTCCTCTCCTCCTCCTCCTCCTCCTCCTCCTCCTCAGTCTCCTCTCTCTCTCTCTCTCTCTCCGGGTGCTGCTGGCTGGCTGGTCTCAACTTCTCACCGCTTCACATTGTTCCCCGGACTGGATACGACGAGCACAGCTTTTATCTTCTTTTTTTGTGTTGTCGTCGCAAAGACCCATGGCTCTCCTGCGCGGAACCCTCCCGACCTTCTTCCTCCACCTGTGCCTCCTCCACTGCAGCGGTGAGTTAAAAGAGCGAGAACCGAACGCGCCATTTTTTGGGGTGGCGAAGCGGAGAAGTTTTTTCAAGTGAAGGTGCACGGCGAATTAAGTGACCAATGGTGCCTTTTTATTTTTTATCTCGACGTTTTAATGAAACAAAATAAATTGTTAAGTTGAATGACGCGGTGCGCGGTTTAATTTGTATACAACTTGTTTCTTTTTTTAGTGGTTAATTAGCAGTTCGCCTGTTAGTGGGTCCCCGCCTCGTCGGTGCATGTGAGTTAATTAGCTAACATGTAACCAGTGGAATTAGCCAAATGTTGAATGTGTGTTGCTCTCCACTAATTTGAGACTTTGCCCCAAATATTCGTGCTCGTTTCAGTTGTTTACAGTCGAAAGTCTCCGAGTCGTAAAGCGACTGAAGGTCTTAATTAACGCGTAATTACCGGGAACCAACACCAACACCTTAATTAGCTGCATTCTACCTTTGAACAGATCTCACCACGTGACAGTTTTCATTTTTTTTTTGTTTTAGAAGATTTTTTTTTGTTTTGCTGCAGAGTCTGGATAAGTTATCAAAGATTTAACAAGGCTGCTGTAAAAAAAAAAAAAAAAACACACACACACACACAGAGACACACACATCTTAAGGACCGCAGACCGCGGGACCTAACTTGGTTCTCTCTGCAGGACGCGTTCAGAGTCTTTGTTATCCCTCAGGCAGAGCCAGCCAGTAATAGCAACATGATGTGAAGAGGCAGGTTCTTAAGACACCGGACTGCATACGTTTCCCCTGAAGGACTTTAAAGGGTCAGGAGTTGCAGCCTCTATTTGAGATATTTTCTTTACTTTAAAGATATTCTTTTGAGCAAATAGCTATTTCAGGGGGATCCATTCCTTTTTCTATCAGTTCACGACCACCTTTTGCCAAGATTTCTTTTGTTGGTTTTGGAATAAGTCCTTCGTATTCAGCGTTAAAGCTTCTACGGTAGCCCAGAACAGATGAACCAGACCCGGGGCTGTATTATCGGTCAACCACTGACTGACCTCGGGTGCTCCTAAACTAGTGTTATTATGAGGCAAATGGGTTATTCAACATTTTGCACCCGCCAGTTAACACACTTACAGAAAGCAGAGTTTATAATCTCGGGTTTTCAGATGGTTGCAATCTGCAAACATCCCACTAGATGTCACAGAATCCCACACACACCGTCCTTTAAAAGTTAAAACAGTGCGACCTCGTCCCTTGAAGGTCACGTCCTCAAATGTCTTGAGTCCTAAAACTCCCACAATCCAATTAGATACAATTTACAATGATGCAAAAAAGACATTTCAGTAAGACTGATTAATTAATCAGTTTGCGGCAAAGTCAGGGAATGTTAAGTTGAGGGTTTAGGCTGTTACGGAGCTAATTGAAACTGAAACAATTAGTCAAATAAGCGGGTTTTACAGAAAACAAATTGGATGTATGAAAGATTTTTTTTCTTCCATTCTGTTAATCAATATTGAGAACAATAAAACTAGGAATTCTCATGTGAATCGTTTCCTTCCCCCGCTCCTATCCACAAAGGCCGACCTCATGTTCACCGATAGATTATCTTCAGACTCAATTAAATGTAAACCTCCTTCTCCTCGTAGCATATCACAACAGGACAACACTCACTGTGTCCCAACGTTAAACCTCTTTTTCCCTTAAATCCCTGTTTTTTTACTCCCGTCAGCCTTGTCTTAATTGGGTTACCGCTATTTAATCCTCATCTCCCCTGGACCTCCCCTGGAGACGGAGTAAAGCTGTCTGTTTTTGGATTAGGTCGTTGCCTACTGATAGAGACCCCGGCCCTCCGAAGAGCTTCCCAGGCAAGGCTCTGTCAAAACTGACCATCTCCCTAATGGAGCTTGAGGGGCACTTACTGCAAATACACTTTGTGGCTAAAAGCATCTCTCCTGCATGGAAATGAAAATGTATCCATTTTATGACGGGAAAAAAGGAAAACCTAACATGTCCCATGGCTGATGCATCGTACGCCCACATACTCCATATTGATCTCACGGACCAGTGTTCATCAGTATGATGGGCCCGTTGTGTTACAGGAAGGGGCGAGTGATCCGGGTGCAGTAAATCAGAGTAGTGGCAGAGCTTTTAAGAGGACACGCATCGGATGGTAGATACGCGCTCGACTGCTTAATTCATGCCTTTATGTAATACAGAAGAGTTTTTATCCTTCGGTGCATTTTAAAGCTCTGAGGGGACCTTTAAAAGTTTTGGTTGTGTAAAATATCCGTTGGGATCCCAAAATGGTGTGATGAAACATGTTTTTAACTTCAAACGATTTAATGAGTGTCTAGAGTGATGCAATAATGATGCAGACGCATTTGGGGGAAAAACAACAAAAACAGCACAAATCAAACTGCAAATCTGCTGAATTTCTTGTTTTGACTATTTATTTGTTAGCACAGAAAAACCCCAGGAAATTCTGCAGTGATTCTTCAGGTGACTTATTAGCCACTCAGGAGGAGGAGTGTTTCACCCAAATGCTGCCAACATGCAAAATCAACACAATGGTGCAGCCTAATTGCCTTTTAGAGGTGGGTGATATTCTAAAGTGTCCTCCGTATTGTCAAGAAATCCCATTAAAAGCTCTAAATCAGCATTGGATTAACTATTAACAAGCAAGTTTTATGTAAAGTCTGATCTGAGCACTTTGCCCCTTTTAAGTTTAAAAAGTGTAGATGGTAACAAAGTCGTAGCCAGCGACGTAGCTCGGGCTGCTTGATAACCAAAATGGGCCACGCATGCGCCAACATCCTTTAGCTGGCGGTCTTGTTTTCATTGGCCTCAGAAATTTGCAGAAATGGAAATTGATGGGGAAACACCCCCAATGCCAACACAACCCCCCCCCCCCCCATCCCTCCAAGACAAACCTCTATCAACTCTGTACTGAAGTATCCATTCTCTTGACACCCCGATGGATTAACTTTTGCTGAAAATTTCAGACTCAACTTTTTTTTCAGAACCTGTGTTCAGATGAACTTAGACAGCTGCCTGGGAGAGACGATGTCTGCAGCAGGTTGACACTATTTAAGACAGCGTTGGCATGAGTAATAAACAAAAGCATTGTCTCTCATCTGAAGACATTCCAGCAGCCAAGGGACACGGTAGCTTACCACTTTAGCCCAGTGAAGCCTCCAAGAGACAGCTCACGTCCCCCTTGATGGAAAGCCCTCTGATTCTAACTGAAGCTCCCTTTTTTTTGGTTTAAAGTAAATGGAGTTCTTCACATGCTAAAACAGTATATATGTATCCATCTAATAAACAATAAGAATTGAAAAGATATATGCCATAAGATATGCTGTAACTGCCAGTGTTCTTTGGTCTTAAATCTTCATTTCATTGTGATTTACATAAAGCCATTGATATTCTTCAATTCTATTCAGAATAATACACTTAATTAAATGAGAGCCCTCAAACTACCAATCTTGTAATTGAGATATTAAAATTGTTTTCGACTTCAAGGTCAGACTGAATGAATCTGGAACTACACCGCAAATAAATGTGTAGACTATTTAAAGCTGCCAATCACCGAAGGCCTTCCTCACATCAGATTATTTATTTATACATGCATGATATTTAGGAAGACTTCCTGCTTAGCTGTGACTGCTAAGACATCATCAATCATTCATTATTAGCCAGATAAGAAATGGGGTTTCTGCATTAAGTAAAGTAGTGACGGACCCAAACGTCAGTCGTAGGGTGTCCCATTGAGTCAATCCCCTTGCGTAAATAATGTCTGCGCCCCCTGACCTCTTCTTCATCCTCCTCTGCGCCTGAGAATACCTTCACCCAAGTGTGCAGCTGTTGGCTGCAGTTGTTCGTGTGGGATTAGTGCGTTTGCCTGAGTGATAGCCAGGCGTGACGGCCCTGTATTCTAATGTATTGGCTCATTGTTTTCATTAAAGAGAGTGTGCCGTTTGATCCCTGTGGCACTAAAGGTGCCCTGCTGCAGCATTAGGCATATGTGAGCTAATTCAACTAACATTCACTGATTATTCAAGTTAAAGCGAGCTTTTGTCTCCACGGACAGAACAATGCGTAATAAATACAGGCAAGAGATCACATCCTTTAGTTAGCTTTTCCACTAATAAGCAGTTTTTTTGTCAGTAGTAACTTCTTCAACACTTAACAATCTTCCACAAACCAAGAACAAGTGCTTTGATTTGGCAAAAAAAACAATGGATGATGAAAAAAGATGTTGCCAAATCAATGCTGAAGTTTGACAACATTTGATTTATCGCTTGATTTAATCAAACAGAGATAAGCGGACATTGATTTCCTTGAAAAGCACTTCCTTTGTTGTCATTCTGGAATTTTACACCCGTGCATACACTGAAGATCCGAGACATGTCGACTATTTAAAGCTGTAGCTGTTTGGCTGGCATGAGCCAAGCCGACATCCTCCCTCAAGCCCAAATTGAAGGGTTTTCATTGGCCTTGTTGTGTTGAATGTGTAGATGTAACTCGGCAGTGAGTCGATGGTTGATGTTCGAGGGGGATTTCATATCCCAACAGCTGCCTCTGTAGTTTGATCCCTGCCCCTCTGGGAGGGAAATTCTCCCTTATCGAGTACCTCTCCGGTGGTGGAAAAACTGCCCGAAAACATCCACGGCCGCTGTGCTATTCGGAGCACATCATTCAGCTTGAGTGAAAGATCTACACAGGGAACGGCCCGCCCTCGAGAAGACGGGACGTGTCTCGGGAGCCTGGAGACGTTTGTTTAAGAGCGTTCTCAATCAAGAAGAGGGACGTAGGAAAACACTCATGAGAGGGAGTGAAACATCAGCTGGACTTTTATCTGCACCTTGAACGATGTATCCAGCAGCAAAACGTACCTTTATCTTTTGTATTCAGTTTTAAAAAGCGTTGAAAGGGCTGCGGGGGTATCGCATCAGATTTTTTTTCTCATTGCGCCGGAAGAGTGCTGAGAGGGATGTTTCTGAAAAGCCTGTTTGAAAACCCACATATTGGATTTGGCTGCACTGCTTGCACTGGATTGATTTGTTTTTATTCAGTATTGTAAAAGCAGTGTGATGAATGTAGAAGCATGTTTTTCTAAAGCCCAGAATATATCATTGGGACATAATATCTGTACTTAAAGCACCAGTTTGCAGCTTTTAAAGTGGACCACCAGTCTGTTGAGGCTGCCTAAATTCTCCCTGAAACTTTATATTAATGTAAGAAAACCGTCCCATTTTTAGCTGTTAAGAATCCTCCGAAACTGTTCTCCAGTAAACATCTTTCCACCACTGGAACCAGGCGGGTCATCTGGGGTTCAGGACCATGTGGAATCTGAGTTGACCAACACATAAGCAGCTTCACACCAGAAGCAAAACCTCTGTAGCAGATTGAATTGATACTGTCTCACATTTTAGTTTCAATATTCTCAAGGTCTTTAGACGACACTAAATTACGTTCAGTGTGTAACAAAAGCTCCAACAGATAAGTACAGAACAGGATTGAGTAAATATGTAAACG
Organism: Pungitius pungitius; assembly: GCF_949316345.1. Classification (NCBI taxonomy): domain Eukaryota; kingdom Metazoa; phylum Chordata; class Actinopteri; order Perciformes; family Gasterosteidae; genus Pungitius; species Pungitius pungitius. The sequence continues at coordinate 15,269,836 of NC_084915.1, forward strand.
CACTACGGTGGCTAAATCAGATCCTTTATAAGATTTATTTAGTTTGTTTCAGCTGTAGCAATAGCACCACCATGTGAACATTTCTTGTTGCTCATTATGAGGCTCAACAGACCTGTTTTGAATGCTAAACAATGCAATTATTTATAAATGCAATCGTCTATATTCAAGGACGCCCTCCTGATTTTATACATCGGTACTATTTTCGTCCTGAGCCGTTTTTGGCCAATTGTCTCTAAAACTCTTCTCAAGCAAAATTTGCCATCTGCACATGATGCCCCCTGATATTCAGAAGGCCCATCTGTGGGACACATGGCACTCTCTCGGGCCTCGATCCAAGTCTTGGCAGCAGTCCCATCAGTGCCACCAGGAGAGAAAGAAATAATACTAATAAAACCCCAGTATTGGCGTGTTGAGGAGCCTTTATTTCCCTCTTCTCCCCCCTCTCCGGGCTGCGAACAGAGCTCAACCAGCAGCTGCACACACCTGACGCCCGATCCATCCGACATTCTTCTGTGGGGGGCAACAAGCAAGGGGGGGGGGGGGGGGGGGGGGCTCACGTTACGAAGAAATCGTACACCACAATGGACTTTTGACGCCTTCCCGCCTTTTCTCCCCCCTCCCCCCTTTCCCCACGCTTCCATCCTGTGTCTCCTCTCACACCTCTCTCATGCCCCCTTGTTTATCTTGTTCTATTTGAGTGCACCGGACAGAGCCTGGGAATGTTTACTTTGCGCTTGTTGTTGTTGTCGTCAACAGTTCTGACTGAAAGAGCGGGCGCAAACAGGAAAGAGGTGCACTCCCAATAGACAGCGGGATTAACTTCATTCGAGCGCGCGGTGTGGTCCAGGCGTCCGGCAAGCAGCCAGCTACCTGAGACCACATTTCAATCATTTTAAGCCTTACTATAATTTAAGCATGTGGGTTGAATGAATTCACCACCCATACATGTTGTCATTAGCAGTCCCAACGGGCTATATTGTCCGCTTAGCTACACCTTTCACTTGTTGCTGAGGGGATATTTTCCCAAAAATGTTGTCCCATAACTTTAGGAATTGTGCAATGTAATAAGCAATGACCATCATATTATCTACAGCCCAACTTCTAGTTTTGATAAGGGTCTTAAAAGCCTCCATACTGGGTGGAAAGCACTGATTCCCCTTTATATCCCGAGGGGTTTGGGCTTGTGTGAAATGTGACCACAGCACTATGTCACTGGTTAGAGATTTCACTTGTATCTTTTTGGTCTGTTCGGTTGAAATGGACACCAGGTATCTTTCTTTCTAGAACAATACAGATGCCACCGACTTGTCAGTATTTGCTCAAGGCTTCCCTTAAAACCCCGTCATTGTCCCGGGGAATTCCAACTCCTCTGATTTCTTTTGCCCCAAAGGTTTATGTCAAGCAGTCAAAATAATGTGTCAGTGTCACCTGCAGAACGCAAAAAATATATATTTAGTTTGGCAACCATCTCATCCCCAGCATTCAGTACTGAAGGGATTCTCATGTAACAAAACGACAGGTAATGTCTGTCATTTCCCTGATATTTGAGGAGCAAATGGCACAAAGGCGTGTTAACACCTGACGGGGAAAGTGATTTAATATGACAGCCACCAAAAATAACTGTTTCAGAGTCATATCTCTAACGCAACCTGAGACATGACTATAGCGTTTTTTCACGCCAATGAAACTTTCGTTGTGAATAATTGACCTACTCACAAGCTTAGGACACAAATTGTGTGTTTTTCTGATTTGTGTGACATTATTAAGAAAGATGCAAGTATATATTTGATATACAATAATATAGTATTATTAAACATTAGCCCCCCCAATGAAGGATGAAAATCACAATGTGTTATTTATATTCAGTTAATACAATACACACCCCCCCCCTCCTTCATTGATTAAACCCTATTTATAATATAGGTAGATGAAATTCAGCATTCTGATTGGTTGAGAGTGAGTCACGGGGGGTAACAGGTTAGATTTTGCGCGACCGTTAGTTGACATTTTAGCTTTCAGCTTGGTGGCGGAAGATGGGAAATCCCACAAATGATCGTTTTCGGGGCAATGCGAGCTTTCTCAAACCGGACGATTCAGGTGGACGTCATGAGCGATGTGAATGAATGAGACGAGAGACGGTGTTTACATGCACGTACGGGGACTATTTTTCTCTAGACTGCTGAAAAACGAGATACAAAACATTTGGTGGCTAATACTATTTTGTGCTGAAAGGCAGCTATTTACTTACAATTGGTAATTTCGCTAAAAGCAATAATACAATAATACTTGAGGCAGTACTTTATCTTCAATAATGGTTGAACAGTTCGAGTGTTGCCGGCCTAAACCCCCCCCCCCCCCCCCCCCCCTGTCCATTGGACGATAAAGTACAGCCTCTCGTACCTTTTCGCTTCAATGACTTAATCTCTGGATTGCAAACATCTACGGACTCTTCTCTTAATCCTAAAAGACAAGTTTGGTTTTTCCTTCAGGTCAACTTGAAACAGCTCGATAGCGGGTACAATCCTGTTCCACACAGTTGTTTTCCTTCGAGCCATGGAAATTGAAATGATCTCTTTTTTTTTTTATCTCGTGGAATGCATCTACTATCGCTTCGCATTAGTATCGCAGATTCCTCGCGGTTCCCGGGCGCTGTGCCAGGGACTCTCCCGTCACGAGAGCTTGCGTTCGCATCTGTCGTCAAATTTAGATCCGAATCCGACTTTGATGGCGAAGCGACATCTCGGGGTTCAGCGCGTACATGTGCGTATGAATATTCATGACGACCTCGGCTCTAAGCAGAGCGGCTTTCGTGGCGTTTTCCCCCCTCGTGCTAATGGGCTGCGCCGTGGCGTGGATGTGGGCATGCATCTGGCAGGTTTTTTTTTTTTTTTTCCTGATTAGTCCTCCATCTCTAATTGTCTTGTTATAACCAAACCTTTCCTTTTTTTCTGGTTTTTCTATCTGCACAGCGGAAAATCCTCAACACCAAGTTCCTCTTAGTTCAAAATGCTCGACGCAATGTGCTCTTCAAATAAACGCCGTGTGAAGGGAGCGGATGGATGTCTGTGCATGATATCATGCACGGAGCAGGATTAGGGAGTCTGTAAATGTTCTCGCAACCCCCCCCCCCTCCCCCCTCCCCTCACCCCCCCGAGGCTCAACCACCAGTGCAATGCTAGACGGACAGATTTTACTCCAATTTCATGCTATCCTTCTCAGCTGATTCATAGCGCAGGCCTAATTATTCTTTGTCTTTCGCTTTCGTGGTTGCGGGGCGTTTGTTTGGCAGATTCCCCAGAGGCCTCGTCTCTTTGTTCAAGGGTCCCAGGAGAAGCAAGACAGGCAGAAAATTAGCTGGAAAAACCAGCAGCAACTGTTGATCGGACGGTGGAATTTGTCCGGAATATCTCCGTTGTGTGCTCCGTCTCACTGTAACACCACCAAGTTCTGCTACTATCGATAGATTTCATTATTGATTCATCTGCAGTTTATGTTAGAAAGGAAAGAAGTCTGTTGCTTGGCCCGTAGTTCAGTCTATAAGATGTTAGAAAATAGTGATAAATACAATTCACAATTTTACCGAGCTCAAGGTGACACCCCTAAAGCCAAAGATATTTCATTCTAGTTACATTTTAAAGATGAAACCAGCAATGTTTTTTGCTTTAAATTGGCTTGACAGATCAAACAATTGCTTATTTTCTGATGAATATTTCAACGATACGTTGCTTGACAAACATTCCAACTGATCCAAAGCCAACTCGATTTCACACTTATTTCAAGTGAAATGTTGTTAAACATAAGCAGCCTACAGGAACTGTTTTTTGCCCGTTAAAAAAAACTTTTTACTTAAATCACAATCCCAAAAATGTTTGGGGGGGAAAAAGTTTTGACATTTATCTTTTAAATAAGAACGAGAACCTTTTGTATTTAAATGCTTTGTCACACGGTCTGCAGCTGTGTGGGAGATGTTTTAGACAAACAGCCGGGCAGGCTGAAGTGAGATGAGCTGAATTTAAATCGAATAGAGATCAAACAAAACGACTTCCATTCTGGCCGCGTCAAGAGTCTTTTAACACGGATTCCACGGCACGCGGGTGGAATGAATAGATTTTTCTACCCCAAGTGGCCGCTTGTCTGTGCCCCCCCGAGTGGCGAGACGTCACAGATCCGGTTGTGGGATGTGACAACAGGCTTTGTTCACAGATAAACATCGGACACCGAAGAGTGATGTCCGAGTCGCAGAGACAGCGTTTATTAGAGAGGCGCGCGGTGCCGAGTTGACTTCTGGGGCAATTCAGTGGCTGCCAGACACGGCCCCTGTCTCCTCGAAGACGTGTCTGATGAAGGCTGTAATGTGATCTGCCCCTGCAGCTCACATTTAGAGGTCCCGGGAATCTGCCCTGTGGGGCTTCTTCTGCTATCGAAATGTCACAATAGAGACGTGTCAACGCTCCACACTGACTTGAACACTATCAACCCTTTCTTATTATTTAGGTGTATTTCATGCATGTCATTTGTTTTTTGTTTTTCTGTTGTCTATACTTTACAAAACACAGATAGTGTATCAAACTTCCCTGGAATTTCTCTGCTGACAGTTTAAAAAACCATAATTTGATAAAGCTGGACCAAAACCTCTGTTTTTAGGAATTGGCCTATTTGGTTAGCTGGAAAATCCTCAACTCAATAAAAAACTTGAATCTCAACCAGATGAAGACATCCTGCTCACCATAAGGGATTATGGTGCGGCCAGCATTGTGTTCCTAGAAAATTCTGTGTGTGTGTGTGTGTGCTTTTATCACGGGCAGAATAGTGGGACCGAGATAAACCCGCAGCACATTTGGATTTTACTTAGAGCTGCGACAGCTTACGTCGAATCACTTGTTCTATCGTGTACTTTGACAATCGTCGTGATTAAATAAAGCCTTTTTGTTCTCTCGTTGAAACACGCTCGAACCAACCAGGCGGTTCGGGAACATCGGAACGCTACGCACCGCCACCGAGGCATTCCACTTTTAACACAACAAAGTTTGGAGCAAGCCATAGTCTTTGTGCCTTGGTAAGTTATTTCTGGCTGTCCTCACTCCACCTCCCCCCCCCCGGCAGCAAAAAACTCCCAGAATCCCTCAAGGCGAAGACGAGAACATGAATCTGATCTTAGCCAAAGTCTCCCCTGTGGTTCCTCTGACATCATCAGAGGGTGACAGGAGCAGACCCCGGTGTCAGGTTGGAGTCATTCGGGGTGGTTTGGGCATCTGGCATGGACGCCACCCATGGAGAGGTTGGAGGAGGAGCGGGATGGGGTTGCCGGGGAAACAGACGTCTGGGCCATTCCGCATGCCCTGTTGTGAAAGGGACTCCGATGTGGTTAAGTCACTAACAATGCTGTGTGTTTACCCTACATCTTTATTCTGTGAATACATTGAATGGGATGTTGGAGATTATCATTCGATCTGAAGTGTTTAACCAAATCAATTTATATAATTATATTTCATATAGTAAAGGTTTTAGTGGAGAGTACATATCTTTAAGGCTGAATACATTCTGAATTGGCAGTAATTTCTGCATTCTTCTTTTCTCCTGCTTCCTCTTCCAAGATGTCCCAAAGATCCCAGTAACTGCTCCATTAAGTGTTTTTACAGCTTCTGAGGAATGCCTCACCCCCCCCCCCCTCCCCCCCACTCCCAATGATCAATGTCGAATCTGTCACTGAGTCCTTTCAGGCCGTGGGACGAGGAGGGATTAGCCTTCTGTTTAAGTTGCGCCGTGTGTCACACTTATTAAATATGCACACCTATTGACACAACAGACCCCATCCGGAGCAGCATTTAACAAGTGATGGCTCCCGAGGGGCTGCATAGTCATCACCTGCTTCGCCGGCCGGTACCGTATAACAGTGCCTTCGCCGGCTTCAGACAAACACATTTTTGTATTTTTTTGGAAACCATGTCCACAAACAGCCAAGCCTGAGATCTGAGACTGTGCAAAGCGCCCCCCCCCGCCCCCCGCAGGACCGGAGGAGTCACGTCGCAGTGGGCCTCCTCCACCTCCAGCCAGGTTGGCATCTGCTGCCCAGCAGAGAGCAGGAACAGGGATATCGACGGGGCCCTTAAAAAAGAACACGTCGTGCCCGCTAAAGGGCCACAGCACAAAGCAACAGAAGCACGGCCACGTGTTATGTGTTAAAGTCTAAAGCCTGGTCTGATCGCCCCCCCCCACCCTCTCCTGCTGGGATTGTCATTTACATCAGTGATTCTTTAATGACTTGGACACATCCGAGCAGCATTACTCGTTACCCCGGCGGCAGAGACATGATGAGACAACAACACACATCTCCAAAGATCACGGCGCCGCCCTCTCCTGCACGCACGCAGTGACCACGTGATGCATGTCTGGGTTTTGAGTGCTACATTGGGTAAATAATTCAAAACCTTAAGCGGGTAAGAGTGAGAGAGATTAGCCGTCAGCAAAGTCGTGCTTCCAAAACACACCATGTTGTCTCCGACATTAAAGGAGAACCTGACCCCAAAACATGTTCAGGTTGTACTCGGCTCCCGAGGCTCTCTGTGGTAGTTCAACATATCACTGTAAACTGAATTTTATGGAGGCAGAACAAAAGCAAAAAAAGGCAAAAAACCCTATTATTTTATTATATTTTGTTATTCAGCAGCCCATGAAATAGCTGTAGGAACTAAGATGTTGGGTTGTTTGTATGTCCCATTTTCATGGATGTAAACCAAAACTTGACCAAACCAGTGTTTATTTTTTTATAAACATAGAACAGGTGAGTACAACACAAAAAGCTGAACAAATGGCTCAGACAGTGTGTAGGTCATAATGTATATGAAGACCAAATACTCTTTTAAAGTAGAAGAGTGAAAGTCATTTTCTCTACTCAGCGGATAGAGGTGCTTTTGTTGGGTCCTTTTTTATTGTAATTTTTTTCACTTGGGGTTTCACAAGGAGTTTGTTTCTTTTGCTGGGACTATGATGTGTTTTTCATTGCATTCTTCTATATTTTGCCATATCAAATTGGGACCGCAGTGGAGTTAGGGGACTTGCAAGAGAAAAACATAGGACAAAATCTCCTGATTTTTAAAAAACTTTAAACCCTGGAACCTACACTTCCAATTATACCCCCCCGGACTTGACTCCAAGCCCCACTTTAGAGCCACAATGTCTACATACTGCTGCTCCCACAGGCTGAGTACTTCCCTCCACAGTAGAAAACTGATCCTCATGTGTAAAATCAGAAGAGCGCCGCTTTTAATAAGAGGCAGTCATGCTGTCGAAGGTGCTGACGTGTTCGCAGTGAGGAGGTCACACTGAAACTTGAAAAACTTGACACTACTTCAACTGTTTAAACTTCAGTGAATCATATTATTTATCTTCATTTTGCTTTTTTTTGCTTGAACTCCAGATATATTTGGATATCTAAACACGTATGTACAGTCACAATGTCCCCCTATAAATGCTGCACATTTCCTAAAAGTAAAGTGTGTAGCATGAAGGTGAAATAGTCATATTGGTGTTATTTTGGCCTCCAGCGGGCATCGCGCTCTGTTTGGCTCTAAATGAACTGGCGTCGCTTCATTCACTGACTCTGGCAGGCTCCTCCGTTTCCTCCCGTCTACATGGACATCAAAACCGCGCTTCATGTTTGCCTTTTGTTTTACACGCGCTGAAACGACACGACACACGGCCACTGCTTGGGAAAGTGTCCTAATTGAATAACTTTTGACTTGACGGGGGGGGGAAGCTACGAGCGTTTCAATTCGATTTTTCGGGCGACCTTGATTGCATTAGAGGCCGGGTCAGGAGCGGAGCGAGAGGGCCAAACATCACAAGGCCTGTTGACGGACTCTTAACAGAATCACGGCTAATAAACCTCGGAGCGTCGCCTCCTGGGACCCGTCTCGCGGTCGGGGGAGTTGCCCGCCCTGATTCTCCGGGTCGTCTTAGCTCACAGATCAAGGCCGCCGGTCGGGATCTTTTGAACTTGACATTTCAAAAGGGAGAGGATAAAGAGATGCTTAAATATCAAATCCTCCCCCCGGCCCCCCGGTATTGGCCGCTGTTAAAAGATCAACCGTCTAATCAAAGGGGAGCCCTCTGAGCAAAGGATTTGTGGGAGTTAATTTATAGATGTTTCAGCATAAAACCGGGGCCTCGTCCCTTAGGTTTCATGAGCGGTTGTTGTGTATGGATTCTTCGTCTTGTCAAACTGTTATCTTCTGCCACAAGTTTTAGACTAATGGTGTTGCTTTTCAGTAGTTGTGGACGGGTTAGAAGATAAGAGTGGTTCCTCTAAACAACAAGTTCATTTCTCAGTTCCCAGGTTAGACAAGGTTAATATATATACATATATATAACATCCATCACGTCATCACATCCAACACAACTATGGTTGTTGTTTTTTGGTGGTTTAAATATCCTGAACTGTTGCTTTGGTTGAAAAACTCATGTTCAACTCAAACTTCTGACAAAGAATGCTAATAAAAACTATGAAATCTTGTGAACACGATTCGAGCCAGTTGTGAGCGTGAAGGATAATCTTTCTCTGACCATTATACCCCCAAAAAACAACAACATAGGAATTTCATACTTTCATTGTATGAGTAGGAGATGGAATAGAGGTGCAAGGTTTCTCTCCCAGATGCACAGGTGTGTTTGAGAAGGAAATCAACAGCCATTTCATTGTGTGTGGTCCCGAGATAAAACTCTTTTTAAGTTACCCCTCTACACGCACACGCACACACACACACACACACACACACACACACACACACACACACACACACACACACACACACACACACACACTCCTATTCACCCGCTTCTTCCCACAAATCATTTGACAAATGGTCTGCTCACAGGTGTTGTTGGAGCACTCCCCTCCGCAGCTGTCCCTGTCCTTCACAGCATGGGAATGGGGGGCCACGATACTATTCTTCACAGCAACTTGTGGCAACCGCCCCCCCCCCACCCCCCTCCTCCACAGCCCAAGAAGACACAGTGCCCACCCGACGACTGGGAATCCAGTCATAACCACAACCCGTGGCTCAAGGTCTTGGCACGTCGTGGCCCAGGGAATAAAACAAGTGTCGGATATTGTCTGCTGCGCCCTGAGAACCGGAGTCTCCCAGTCTGGAAGATCAAGATAAAGAAGGAGTGGAGCTGCTCACGTATCAAACAATGTGGCTGATTATGAGGGACCGAATACAGATGTATCATTGTGTTTGACTTTGTGCCCGACCAGCGGCAGGCATGTGACTCCCGTCAGGGGGAAAGTGTTTATTGCTTCCCTGGGGGAGAGGGGGGGGGGGGGGGCACGAGCTGCTGTGTTTTGACGATGAAGTCCAGGGCAAGTTTGTTGTGAAAATACACGTGTTTCAGATCCGTGAGACGAGTCGATGAGGCCGCTGTGAAGGTGGAAGTTTTTCTTTTTTAAACCTGCACACAGCAGCCCCGAGGTCACTAACAGAGAACGCGACCTATGCGCTGAAAATATTCCCTTAAGAAAAGCTCTGTCATAATGATTGCGGCCTGTTTGATCTGGGCTTGACTTTTACTGCAGCAGAGCGCAAAACGCACCGCGTTGGCGACCCCCGGTACGAGTGCTGTATTTTCGCTTGTCTCTGCATAGAGACGGGGATCAAATGATGCCATGATAACGGCCCCCGGACTTGTGAGATCCTGTGAAGCTGAAGCCCACATCTGCTTTGTTCACTCCCCCATCAGCCCTCCACTGGATTCCCTCCCCCTTCCGCTGTCTGGGCCGCCCTTGCCTTAACCTGCGTGGAATCGCCTCTTCAGGCATCTTCAAAGAAAGCAAATAATTGACTGGTTACGTAGACAAAACAATTACCTGCAAAGGTCTAATCTGATCCTGTGATCTCCTCCCCGTGTTTCCTGGGTATCCGCAGCCGAGGGATTTCCTCAAAAAACACGGCACAGCGTAACGTTCGCCGACAAACACAATCTGCCTCTCCCATCAGAGCAGCTGCGTGCAACTCAAGCTTCAGATACAAGCCGGTCCTTGCAAGTCAAACGCCTCTTTAGGCTTCAGGCGGGATGAAAGCATAGTGGCATTATAGTGTTTCCCTTTGGGTTTACAACTTCAGGGTGTGGGGGGGTTAGGGGGGGGGGGGGGGGAGTAATCAGTCCGCTGATGTGAGCGTAACGTTACAACGCTAAAGGAAAGGCTGGTGTTAGTATGTGGATATTTCGCCAGATTGTTCTTGGAATGAACAGCTTTTATCCTCATGACGCTCATGACGCTCCCACAAACCTATACCCATCGGTACTTGCAGCTGTCAAGCCTGCAGCTTGTGGAGGACTCTGGTGATGTGCAATACTCGGGCCCCCCCCTCTTGTCTTATGTAAAAACTAAATATCTTTGACCTGTTAATTAGACAAAACTAACTTTTAAAAAATTCTTATAAAATCATCGTTGGGTGTCGGGCTGAACTAGCAGATCTTAAGAAAAAAAAATATCTCAGTGAGCTGTTCCACCACACGCCACCATGTTTTGGGTTCTCCAAGCCTCTGCCCTCTACTGCTGGAAGGGGTGTGGGTGGGGGGGGGTTGATTCTTCTACCTGAATATTTTCTCCCGTCCAGCTGGATCTGATCCACGCCGTCTCTCATCACTGCCAACGCGGTGGGGACCATGCGGTCAGTTGTAGAAACAGGAACGAGGAGACACCGGTGTGTGTGTGTGTGTGTGTGTGTGTGTGAGGCCTTTGGAGCGCTGCCCATTTTCACACCTGGCTGGTCGCCATGGCGATGAGGTGTGGTTATAGGACTGCGTGTGCGGATTTTAGAATTGAATTGATTTTCGGATAATAAAACAGCGCTGCTTTTGGATCATGTGGTGGCCTGTGTTTTGGGGGGAGGAACGGAGGTGGGGGGGTGTTGGTGTAAGAGGGGGGAGGCGAGGGGGTATTAGGACGGGCCCGGGCAACGGCAGTAGCCTCTCCTCCTCATTAACACAGCAGTGCACCTGTGATCACTCTGATATTCTCTTTGAGAGCATTAAGGTTCTCAGCGGGGGGGAGATTGTGGAGGGAGATGAGGGTTCGCCATTTTGATCCCGGTGAATTAGGCGTGGCACGTTTCGCCTCGTGTCTGGTTGATGCGACAAAAGGAGAGCGAGCGCACAAATAGTCCTTTGTTGTGGGACAGGCGCGGCGCGAAATGCTAATACGGACCCACAAAACAATTTGAAAAAAAGTTCAAACAAATATGAACGCACACGTTTACAACAACGGATGCGTTTGATTTCACAGAGGCTGTGTGTCTGTGTGTGTGTGTGTGTGGGATAGAGGCGTCGCTCCCAATCAACACTAAAGCTAATTGGTTATGATATTTATGTAAAAAACCCAGCCGACTCATCAGGCGAAATGCGAGGCTGCATCACAGAACCTTCCCACTAAATAGATTGAGCCTGTTTGCATAAATAATTGTGATTGTTGTGGACAAAGACCGGAGGAAAAAAATCCTCCATCTCGTCTTTGTAGACTTTCTTCCTGCTGTCACAGTGTAGTAACCAAGTGCACCTTTTTATTGGAAGTAATAATGCAAAATAAAAGATTGGATTGGTAGAACATTCTGAATGCAATGGTGGGAGATGGTTCACAGGTAATGACAGGATTGAAATAATCCACTTCGTCGTCAATAGTGCTGTCAGAGTTGTGAATCTGAGAACTTTCATCTAAATCTAAAAGTGCCAAAAAATGATACTGAATATGTCTGACGCTGCTTTGACTGTGACTTCATTCTTCTTTCTTTCTCTCTCTTTTTTTTTTTTTTTATAACCTAAAGTTGGCAGGTCTCGTGGCGTCTGGAGATTGAAGTGGAAGTAATTATCTCAAGCCGGCCCTGTCTGCTGGATGGTTGAGAGAAAGCTGATTTTGTTGGCACCTAGTTGGTGGAGCTCAAGGATTTTCAGCAGTGTGATGTGGTGACCACAGGGGCTGGGATAAGAAGGCCTTTGTTGGAGAGCGTGCTGTCGTCAGAGTTTTGATTGGAAAGGTCCTCTATTTATAGCGTTGGAATAACAGCAGAGGCCTCGTCTCCGGCCCATCTTACCGTAATGCCTCGTCTTTCACACTGTTTAATATTAGACCAAGACGCTATCACTTCCAGATTTCCATATTCTGTCTACCTCCAAATGTCATTCCCCCCCCCCCCCCCCCCCCTCCAGTGATGTGGGATCACTCGACATGTCAAACATTGTATTAATTACTGGTTCAAAAGATGTATATGATTTTGGTGTCTGCATTCGATAGGTCAGGACGCACTCCATACCTGTGGTTAGCATTCAGTCCAAACATACCAATCCATTTAGGAAATGAAAGGAAATCCAATCATGTATCCTTGAATTGATATTTATGTTTGAAATGGAAACCAAACAGAATTAAACTAAGTGTTTCCCCGAGAGCTGCAGCGTTGTGGTCGGCGGTATTTCTGGATTGTTGTTGCCGGGTCAAGCTTTAGTTTCTGTGCTTGTGGCTGTAATTCAGGCACCAGCCAGAGGCTGCATACGGAGAAGGTTGCAATTGATATAGTTGAACTATTAGCAAAAGGATTTACGTCGTATTTCCTACATTTTTAGCTGGACGTTTTGATTTTCCGCCAACAAAAGGCTGCACGCCGGCTAATTGACATTTTAGGAAAACGTGTTAACATAGCTTCACTTGGTTTTTTGTTTTGCTGATAGCTGAAGGAACCCCCCCCCCCTGGACGTAGACACAGTGTTTAGCCTACTGACCTTTTAATTAGCCATCCTGTGGCTGCGGAGCAACCTGCATGCCTGAGCCCAGCAGCTCTGGAGGGGGGGGGGGGGGTGGGGGGGGTCTATTGATGGGGAGTGGATGCAGAGGGACAAGCCACACTCACTGCCGAACATCAGATACAAGCATGAATAAAACATTCATGTTGCTCCTTTTAATGAAGTCTCACCCATCGGGGTGTGAGGATAAAAAATTAATGCTGCTGCTGAGGAAGTTGCTAACCAGCGGGGGATGATTAGTAATTCTTTAAAAAGCCAGTGCACACTGTTTGCAGGTCTGAAGAAGCCATAAAACCAACGGAGAAATATTCCCAGGACAGTTAACAGAGTTCTTAAAATTTGCATAAAATTCAGATTACATTTTGTTTACACATTTAATTTAAAGGCTACATATGACTTTATAGAAAGAGGAAATTAAAGCATAGCACGGGGAAATAAAAGTCTAAATAAAAGGCATGTCTTTTTCAGTTTGCAGAGATTTGTTCTTTGCATTTAAAGTTGCCTAAAAGTAATTTACAATCTGATATAATTAAATAATGACTATTTCTGTAACTTGGCCAATAGGTGTACGGCTGGGTCATAATTACATATTGTTTTCTCCACTAACGTTTCATTCTAAAAGGATGCAATACTCCTATAGGTTTTTTAACCACACTGCAGTGCGCCAACATGAATTAAAAAAATAAAAATTAAAGTGTTGTGCAGGTCAGCGTCAGCCTCGTATGTCTCTGATGGTCTCGAGTGAGTTAGACACGAGTCCACCCCAGCAGTGTACTTGGGGGGGGGGGGGGATATACGCGACAGGTCCTGACCTGCAGCTGTGAGATGCTCTGCTGCGTGAAAGCGGAGAGGGGGGGGGGGGGGGGGTGCCGATGCACAAAGGGTCGCGTTTGAGGCGATTTGCAGCACTTCCTTATCTCTATACGGGAAAAAATAAATCCGGGAGGGGGGGCCCCTTAACGGCTACTGACTGTCACCCCTGGGAAAAGGCTGCTGGGAGATTTGTGCCAGATGCTGCCTCTGAAAGCCCGGACGAGGACAAGGAGCTCTCGTCTTTGATGTCGGGCTGTACGCCGCGTCCCCCAGGTGTTCCACACTACTCTGGAGTCGGGTATTGAGAAATCCCCCAGTCTGTCGTCGGCATTTTCATGCTAGACTTTTTACACCTCTCCCCCCCCCCCGAGGGACTCTGTGTCCACTCACAACTTTTGTTCGGAGAAGTCCTGAAAAGGTGTGAAGGGCTGCTCTCACATTTCCTCAAACGTGGCTTGAAAAAAAATATTTTTCTCTCCCCAAAAGTACACGGGAAAAAGTATATGCTGCTAATACGATGCTTATGTTTCAATATGTAAACCTTTGTTACCACATTTTATTCCTCCGGAGACTTCAGCTTTACAACAAAGATAATTACACTGTTATCTGTTTAAAAATCTGCCTGACCTTGTTAAGTGGACCTGAGGGTTCGTATGTAACTTATTAACGGAGGTTCTGATGTCCTCAGAGGCCTTCAGTCTCATTTCATGGCCCACCAGGCGTGTGAGGGATTAGGGTGAGTAAAAGGGGCTTGGTTCTCTTGTGTCAGAGGTGATTTGGACTCCTTATCAGTGGTGGAGGAGCAGATCTACTGAGACTTTAAGCTGACAGCCTTAATCGAATGGGAAAGCCAATAATGGAGACCGCTGTAGTTAGCGTCTGAGGGTATTGTCTCTGTGTAAGGCAGATAATGAGCGACTGTATGCAAAAGCTGTCTGAAGTATCCTGCTCGTTATGTCTGTTATTGGCTGATTTGCATTTGCTTTTCTCTCCATTTGCCTTGAATGGAAGGATAGGAAACTAATTTATTCATTTTTAGTCGCTTAATTCCCTCTGTATTCCCTCAAACATGCTGCGTCTTGAAATATGACTGAGTAACTGACATTTACCATCAATAGAAAGTACTAAAAGCACTGAAAACTTTCTATATTTCGTCATTATCGTTGTGTGCAGACATCAGCGTTTAAGCACAGGGCGAGTTTGGCTTTGAATAAACAAAGAGGATTTTGCAGAAAACAAATCTGCGTTCTTACCAAAAACCAAGTTGGCATTGGCACCTTAAAACGTATTACTTTGGCACAAGTTTGTAACAATCAAGAGCTGTCTCTGGTATGGTTTAATTGGTGACATAATTATGCTTGAGTTATGTGTCACGCTTGATTTTTGATAACGTCAGTGTCAGCTTGTTGGTAAACGTTGAAAGTCTTCTCTCTCCGTGCCCCCCCCCCCTACCCCCCCGTGGCTCGTGCCTCCAACAGACCCGTCGTTTGAGGTCCTGCTGTCCGGTCGCAGGGCTGATCCTGTCAACACATGCAAATACTCTGGAGGGGTGTGTTTTTTTTATTTTTTATTCTGAATGAATTAGCTCTGTATCATCCAGACACAGACTCCAGACAGCCACACATGTGTGCACCCACCCGCACCCACCCGCACGGGCAGCCGTTTTTGGTTGTCAGGGTCCATAGATCATGGGTCATGTGTACTTGTGCTTTAGTCCGTGCCGCATAAAGTCACAACAGGAGCAGATAAAAACTGGTCCCAGGTGGGCTTTGGAAGCCAAATCCCCAACAACCCCCCCCCCCCCCCCCCGCGCAGTGCTAATCGGATTAGCTGAAAAGTTAGCGGCGCGGCCCCCAAAGAGACACAACATTTTTTACAGTGACTTCTGTGACATGCTTTTCTCTCCGGCCTCCGTAATCTGCTTCTTGTCTCTGAGCCGTCCCTCGTCATCTCTGTCCCTGTAAACAACTTCAGTACGTGGTGAACTGTCCTCAACCTTTGGATCAAGGATGGAAACCTATCTTTTGGGTCGCCCGGTGGGTGGGGCATGCATGCATGCATGCATGCATGTTTGTGTGTGTGTGTCTGAGGGGGATTTGGTCCACCCAGGTGGGGGAACAATGGCATGCCCCGTTGTCTTAAAAGGAATGGTTGGCTGAGCATAGGCGGAGGAAGAAAAAAAAAAGGGGGTTGTGAAAATGATTGGTGCTGAAGTGGGGGGAGGAGACAGGGTGGTGATGGGGGAGCAGCCGGCTGAATGGGGGCAGCAGGGTGGTAACTGGACTCTTAAAGCTCTTTTCATGCTTGGTCTGTTTCAACCAACGCTGAGGACACTTAGGTCTAGCCCTGCTAATTGTTTTTCATTTATTTTTTAAAAGAAATGGCCAAATAATTAAAAAAAAAACTGATGACCCTACTTTTTTCTTCTTTTTTTTCTTCAGTTCTCCAATGTCACCGGTTACACCAAAATTACAGCCTTTTTCCTCCCAAACACAGCTGCTGCGTGCGACCAACACTTGACCCACATAATCAGTCAACACAACACAGTTGCAGAAAATGTCTGAATTACTTTTCCTTATGAAGATGTAAGATTGTTTCGGTTCTGTTTTCACTAGAATTCCGTGATGGAAAGCAAATTTACTGCGAGTGTTGCACCTCATAGACCGCTCCACCTGAACGTGAAAATGTGAACATTTTGAATAACCAACATTTTAATCTGAACGTCACATGGTGCCAGCTGACAATCTGTGAGGGAGAGAGGGGGAGGGGCAGCATCCTTTACCATTTTGCACAAACTGCCCAACAGGATGCCAAAGCAAGTCTTATTTTCACGCTGTTGTGAACTGCCCCCCCCCCCTCTTACAGCGGCCAAGTCCGAGAAAAAAAAAAAAACTCTTGGCTCTTCCAGTCGTCAGCCCAGTGTCAAACTGGCCGGCCCTTCTCATGCCTGCATTCCCCCGGCGCTGCCCAGG
This sequence comes from Pungitius pungitius, assembly GCF_949316345.1. Classification (NCBI taxonomy): domain Eukaryota; kingdom Metazoa; phylum Chordata; class Actinopteri; order Perciformes; family Gasterosteidae; genus Pungitius; species Pungitius pungitius. Next base: position 15,286,413 of record NC_084915.1, read on the forward strand.
GAACGGGTTTTCTGGCCAAGATGTGGTTTTTGTGGTTACAGTCAGCCAGGCAGAAGGGAGATGAAAATGATGCCATGTGGACAAGAAGCCTTTTCTTCTTTGTTCTGCTAACATGGCAGAGTGGCTCCAGGTTGGCCCCGCGAAGACATTCCCTCGATTCTGTTCAGAATTACGTGAAGCCCGAGGGGTCCAAATTAGAATAAGACAACAGACACGGCGAAACGCCGTTTTTATGTTGAGTTTAATGCTGTTTTTACGACTCGAATGGTCCATGAATAATATAGGAACCACGCCACAGCACCTGCAGTAAAGCGTGACGCTGATTTATGTGCATGTCTGTGTGTTTTTTCCAGCGTGGGCCAAGGTGGAGCTGACTATGCATGAGGCCGTTGAGGTGTACGCGGGCGACTCGGCCCAGATCCCCTGCCAGTACAACTTCACCCATGCCGACAACGAGCCCAGCTTTGTCATGATCCAGTGGTTTGTGGTGAGCACCTGACACCGCATGTCCGTTACCATCCAACCGCCCATGTATGAATTATTTGATTTCATGGTCAGGGAGAATCTGACTTTTTATGTCCTGAATTATCAGTTGTCAAAACCAGGAGATGTGAGGATAAAATATGGCTGCAGTCATTTATTGATCGTGAAGTGTTTTATATTCATTTTTCATTGTCTGGACCAATTACTCATGGTTCATTTTGACGGAGCAAGTAGGGTGACAAAACAGCCAGTGATTCTGATCAGATTCTTTTTGAATTGTCTTCCAAACAAAACTGTCCATAAAATCCATATCTGTGGAGTGACGCACATCCTCGTCCTTCATGGGCATCAAAAGTCATTATTTATTGATAAAAATGAGCAAGGTGCTTATATGAAAATCTAAGAACTATTGTGATGGCTCAGCATGACAAGATCTGGACCCAAATGGATGACTTGACTCTTAGACTCTTGCTAGATGGAAACAAACTAGATTTACTGGTCCATAGAGGCAGAGGAGGTTGCTTCTCCAAGAGGGTTCAAAATCAGATCAACATCATTTATAAAATTATTTTAAAAGAGTTGATTAAAACACATTTCAACAGTGACACCTGCAGGTCGAGCAAGAAAGTGGAGGTGGGGTGGGAGGGGGGGGGGCATCATCCTTTGGGCGGGACCTGATATAACAAGTGCCACAGAAACTCGAATTAGAGGACAACACCAAAATAATGCCAAAAACACAAAGCGTGACAAAAAGAAAAAATGTCAGGCTCTCGTGTCCTCCCGCAGAAAGCCGCGGGCAACAGCGCACGGACGCGGATCTTCTACGGCGACGGCAGTCAGCACATCGTAGACAACAACACCGACTACAGCGGCCGCGTGGCGGTGACCTCCGACCGGCGCGGAACCCGACTCGCCATCCAAGATGTCCAGCTGCGCGACGAGAGGGAATTCCTCTGCCAGGTCAACGGGCTGGCCGCCGGGAACGCCGAGGGCAAGACGCACCTCAAAGTGTTCGGTGAGACAGGCTGACGACACGCTCTCTCTCTCTGTGTGTGTATGTGTGTGTGTGTGTCAGACAAAACATCGTTTTGATGCTTCTGTTTCTTTCGTGCATTTACTCACCAAACTCAACGTGTTAATGATTCAGCTCCACCCGAGGCTCCGGTGATCGAGGGTGTCCTTCCTGGAATATCCATCACCAGTGAGGTTCCGTCCAAGGTGGGTCCCCTTTTTTTTTCATTCGTGATCGGCCAAAGCGATGATGATGATGTGTGCAGAGTGTTTGTCGACCCACTTCAATACAATAAATATTCGTCGATCTCGTGGTCCTCGCAGGTTGCATCGTGTGAGGCTCGCAACGGCTTCCCTAAACCCAACATCACGTGGTACAGGGACGGCGTGCCACTGGTGCCTACACTGGGCTGTAAGTGCAAACAGGACATGTCCCATTGTGTCCATCTCACAGGGGGCCGCAATGTAACTCTCTGTGTTTTGATTTAATTTAATTTAGACAAAATGTATATTTGCATTTGATTAGTGCTTGAGAATGAATCTGTCCACTGTGGTTCATTGGCACGCGTCTTCTTTTCCAGACATCAACGTGCTGACCCTGGTGAGCCAGCGGTCCAGTGGCTTCATCTCTGTCGAGAGCACACTGGAGTACAAGGTCGTCAAGGAGGACAAGGACGCCCATTTCTCCTGTGAGGTCAGCTTCTTTGTCCCCGGAGCCATCAGGACAGTGGAGTCCAACAGCATCAACGTCACTGTTCACTGTAAGTTAACGTGCAGCCTTTTTATACAAATGCTGTGTTGGTGTCACAGCGGTTGTTGACTGGAGTTGTCCCAAAATTCCTGTCCTTGTCTTTGGGACACCCTACCACGACTAGTCCTACCTCAACACAGTGTTTCCTCTGCTCTGACAAAGTCAACGAAATAAATGTACTTCCTCCTCAGATTTTCTCTTAAAAAAGGTAATTTCCTTTCTTTATGTGAAAGGAATAAATCACACAAAAACAATATAAATTGCATATAGTGCCCACCTCCCAAGGCTCTACTGTTGTTCTCTCAAAAGATGCACTGATGCACTTTTTTGGCTCGCTACGGACCTTCGTAACACTATTCCACAAACTTTTTCGGTGCCACCACATAGGATTAGTTACATATATGTAGCTATGTGGAAGGAGGGCATAGCAAAATAAGAATGTCATTGTACAGAGAATTCTTGCCTTGGTCGTACCAGTGACCTGATTTGTGCAGGTCTCAAGCCCTGAACTTCTCAAGGTCAATGCCTAATCGTGACCAATGGTTTCTGCCTCAACCAGCTGCAATGCAGCGGAATTTCCTAATTATGTGTTATCAATGTTTCATTAATCTCTCTTTAAATGTTGATTGCTGAAATGGCCTTTTAAATCCTTTTTATTGACAGTAATGCTAATGTTAACACTCTCTCATTTTCTTTTATTTTTAAGCTTTGGCAGACGCAGCCTAGCACAGTCTGTGCTGTCAGCGTTATGGAAATGGCCTTGTAGACAGACGACAGCAGCCCGCTAAAGAAAAGCCTAAGCCTAATTCGATTGTGTGTATGTGTGTCCAGACCCCACCACCATGGTAGAGCTGTGGAAGCAGTCGCCGCAGGGCTTGGTCAAAGAGGGGGATACTGTGGAGCTGCGTTGCCAGGGCGACGGCAACCCCCCGCCGTCCTTCGTTTTCAACAGAGAACAAGTAAGAATAGGAGGCATTTTCTCACCCTTAAAAGTCCCCGAGAGAGAGAATGGGTGACATGCTGTAGACATGTAGGGAATGTTTTTGATATGCAGAGCTCACAGGGCCCCCCCGTGTCGACATGAGCTCCGTCGGGCCCTGCCCCCCCCCCCCCCCCCCCCTGCAGATCCAGGCCCGGGTCCGAGACCCGGAGGCCACGCCGGCGGGGCTCTTGGGTAGGACTCATTCCCATGTCAGACACTCGTCTATTGTACGCGTGGACGACACCGAAACTCAGCTGACTGGCTTCTTATAGGTTTACTAACTAGACAGCCAGGGGTAACTGGTTAGCGGCTTAAAACATTAAAGGAAAATTCTTGCAATCTAGGTTTTATTGTAATACTTTTAGGCGTCATTTTATGACAAAATATTAACTTATTTACTGTTGAGACACGAAGCAATTGACATGTTAGAAGAAGAAAAACATTTTAAAGTCATTTCTGAAATCCACTTTGTAGTTTCACTCGAACAATCTAATCTATTTGTGTTGGCTTTTATTTTTACTTTCACGTAAGTGATGCTACGGTTAAACATTTAGGATTTGTTTTCATTCCGTCCGGATCCCTGCACTTGGGTTTTCTCGACCTAATGGGCTCTAATGTAAATCGCGGGCGGCCCGTCGTAGCTGGTGCCTTCAAGAGGTAAAGTGCTCCCATGCTGCCACGATGGCCCAAAACTATGAACATATTATGTTCAATTCTTTAAGCTTCAGTGGCCTCTGACATCAAGCTATCAGATTGTGACAGCATTTATTTAACAAAGTCAAAAGTGATGTGTCCGTGTACTGTATGTTTGTAAAAGCTGTCTTTAAACTGGAAAGCAGCTTTCTGAGCTTGTGTGATCTCGCACCAAGAAGACTTGGCAACAGATTGAAGTTAGGATTAGTCACCGGTTTTCCACCCACAAACTCTCTTTCCACCAAAGAAACTGAAGGAACTCAGTCATCACATCTGTGTAACTGTCCCCAATAGGAATAAACTAGTTGCTAATTTCCACTTCCCCTGTAAACGGTCCTTTTAACTCAATAAGAACATCTGTTGCAAAAGCCTCTATGGTGGCTTTCACATCATCACAAGATTTGGATTACAAATGAGAGTATTTGTTGCAGGAGCTGGACGTGGACCTGGAGAGCAATCAAGCGGATGTGTTGAAGCTCTCACCGGTGTCGCGGCAAGACAGTGGCATCTACCAGTGTCGGCCTCTGAACCACGACGACATCACCGAGGTCAAAGGAGAAGTGCAGCTCACTGTGCACTGTGAGGAACCATCACACATGCACACTGGAAAACACGTGTCACCCCCTTTTCGCCCAGTCGTTATGCTAAGCTAAACACAATCTGGCTCCAGCTCTGTACTTAATGCCCTAAGCCTGATGTAATCTTACCTCAAAGGGAGCAAACTTTGAACTCATTCCCCCCCCCCCTCCCCAGATTTGGACCCAGCCGTGGTGGTTCCTAAAGACTCAGAGTTCATGCTCAAAGGAGAAGATCTGACTGCGACCTGCAACGCTCTCTCCTCCCTTCAAACAGCCACTGTGTGGTATAAGGTACGTAGACATTAGACCGCTGAGACGACATTTAAGATATTCCAGGCCACACCACTGACCGATTGCGTGTGTGTGTTTGTGTGTGTGTGTGTGTGTGTGTGTGTGTGTGTGGGTGCCTAGAATGGGAAGCAGGTGGGTAAGGGGAACACGTTGCACCTGAAGGACGCCGACTATGAAACAGCAGGAGAGTACATATGCGAGGTGACCGTTCCCTCCCTGCCCGCCCTGCACACCAGCGGCTCCGTGCACATCATCGTCCAAGGTCAGTCCGTAGCCCTGCGGTGGTTTGGTGCTGAATGCGTGGCCACGGTTCTTGTTGAAGGTCTTTTTTTTTGGAGTTGTGGAATGCAGTGACTGAGAGCAGAGAGCTCTGATTTGAAGCTGATGTGCCTCAGTCGGTCAGTCATATTAGGTTTGGGTTATGAGCTGTCTTTTTTCTTTTTTTTTTAAATGAAAAGGTCTACCAGGAAAGAGGATTGTTACCCTGTAAAACAACTGGAGGTCTTTTAATATGAAGCATCTGTTCAGGAAGTGTCGAGTTCAATTTGACAGTAGCCGAAAAAAGAACATAAACCACATGGAATGTATTAGTGAATAAAAACAAGTACCAAAAAAAGCAGCAACAGAAGGGGTGAAAATGGCTCTGCATTTGTACTGGAATGATAGATTAGTGCTGTGGAAATGTACGTTATCCTGAATTTATCAAGACAACAGGTACACAAGAAATGTTCCATTTGTACGAAGAAGTGGTTGCATCTAAATATGATGGACTATACTTAATAACAACATATAATGTGTGTGTGTGTGTGTGTGTGTGTGTAGGCAGTCCCCAGCTGGCGGGAGGGGAGCAGGAGGTGCGGCTTGAGGAGGCAACAGGCAGGATTGTGAACCTGAGCTGCGAGGCTCGCGGCCATCCGCCGCCCAGCATCTCCTGGGTCATCGTCGGCACCCAGGTATCCAGTCCAGCAACAATCCACCGACAAGATTATCTAGAGATTAGGACTTACGCCGCTTTAAACTTTAGTTCGAAATGTGTAGAAACGTGGCGAGAGTTTCTATTATTGTTTATAATAGAAATATGCATTTGAAAACCAAGTTTAAAATGGCTAAACATACAGTAAAGTAATAGAGGTTCTGAGGTTTTGTTACACTGAAAATCACGAGAGAAATCAGATGGAGGTGTGACGTCTGTTTACCTACAAACGCCCCGTCTGAGATTAGATCTGCAAAGCCGGTCTTGTTGGGAGGACAAGCGGTATTTTGGGGCTTATGCTTCAGGTTTATTTCCACTGATACAGAGGTTCAGAAATGTGCATCAACAAAGGTGCGTTGTCTCCGCAGATCTGGAACGAGGTGGTGAGCAAGCCCAACGAGCACGTGACCCACAGCGTGGTGTCGGTCAAGGTCACCTCGGACATCAGCGCCTCGTGCAACGCTTCCAACGACATGGGGACTGAAGTCAAGGCTTTCAGCGTCAAAGCCAGTAAGAGCCTCTCTCTCTCTCTCTCTCTCTCTCTCTCTGAACATCTGTATGACTGCAGTGGATGTACGTGAGCGGGAACCACGTAACCCTCTGAAATATGCACCGAAAACTTTAGCTTTTAGCACATTACATCCCGACCTGTATTCCAACATGACCGTAGTGTTGGCCCATTATGTGCGGTGAGTTGAAAAGTGATGACGTGAAAGAAGCAGTGAGATGCATCAGTGATGTATGACACTTATTATGCTTTTGAAGTCTTAGTTAATGACCATCTTGAGACCATCGGGTCAGACGGTGTTCAAGCACAGAATGAAAAGATGCTGGGACGCTCACAAGCCCGTACTGTATGTATTTTGCATTATATTGTATATATTCCAAAACAGCAAAACGCAATTTTCACCCCCGGTGCCCCAAACAAATATAAAACACAGTTGGACGTGCAGGGGAAAGAAAATAGGAATGAAATCCGTCCGAAAACAAATAAGGCTTTATAAAACAGGCAATCATCAAATCAAATATTTGTGGTTTGCGTGTGTGTGTGTGTGTGTGTGTGTGTGTGTGTGTGTGTGTGTGTGTGTGTGTGTGTGTGTGTGTGTGTGTGTGTGTGTGTGTGTGTGTGTGTGTATGTCTGTGGGCCCACTCTAAGCCGTTGTTCTACTTGTTCACAGTTCCCAGATTCACTTCGGCCGCTCCCTTCTCTCCCGGTAAGATTGTGGCTCCGTGGCCTCTTCTTCTTGTGTCTCTTTTGCTCGGGTTTCTTCTTAAGACCTTTTAAGTTGTGTTCCGTGACAATGAATGAGTGCGAGTACTCCATGCATTATTTATGGGGGACGCTACACCAGTCTAGTTTGCTGGCGGATCTTTGGGTTAGCCGGTGGGCACATTAAGTATTCTGTTTAATACACAGAGAAAAATCATAGCGCCAGCAACTTCAAGCACGCCAACACCCCTCATGATATTTGGACCAAGCGCTGACATTGTGTCCCTGAGTTTGTCAAACAAACATAAATAAGTTGCATGTCTCCCTTTAACTGACTTCTTCCAGACTGTCTTGTTTTTAATAGTCGTTTCTTTTATATATACCAGGTGAAAGTGTAAGTAAATATGTAAAGTGGCATTATTATGGGGCAATTTCCTGACTTTATCCCAGCAGTCTCTTTATGGCATTAAGAGCTTCACTCGCCTGTGGGGAATACAACGCGCCAATTAAGAACATTCCAGAGAGCCACCTCCCTCACCCACAGCCATTCAAATCAACGGTGTACAAATATATGTAGAGTGCTGTGTAGCCCCCCACCGTGGAAATGGTTTGGTCGCTCGCTCCTCTTAATTGTTTAATCATTTTAACAGGGGCAGTATTCCTGTGCAGTTGGAAGATGTCATTTGAGAGTGAATTACGTCACTCTTTTATGACACGCTATTAAACGAATGATGGCAGCTCACTTAATGTTATAAAATGGGCTTAAAGCTGTCAGTGTTACCGTTTGGTGCGAGACAACACGAACCAGTAAACCAAGTAAAAGTACATAAAGAATTGGTCAAATAAAGATTTTTCTGCAGTCCTGTCACTTTTAATAACATATAAATCAGATAAAATTGTATTTCCCGCAGATCTGATTATTTCTTATAAGAAATGAGAATTGTTGAATAAGTAACAACTGTTTAAATAACGTTGTTGTGAGACATATTTGAAACAGACATTCTGTGTGTGTGTGTGTGTGTGTGCGCTCCTGTAGCTGAGGGCAGTGGGGTCATCATCGTGGTGATCATCCTGTGTCTGCTGCTGCTCGCCATCCTCGGCAGCGTTCTCTACTTCCTGCATAAGAAGGGGAAGATCTCCTGTGGACGCTCAGGGAAACAGGAGATGTGAGTACTGTCTCTTCTACAGGGGGGGGGGGGGGGGGGGGAGATGGGGGGGATGAGGATATCTGTGTACACAAAGTCTGACACATCTTCCTCCTCTGTTACAAAGAACTCTTGTTGTCCAGAAAGGAATCAAAACCCTAATAGTCCCCAGATCGCTGTTTTCCCCTGAGAAATGTTACTATGGTGATTTAGGAAATTACTGAGCTTTTTCAGGAATTTAAAATACACATGAACCCAGATCTTTTAAATAATGAGGTAACATTCCAATAAATCTTTTGGTCTTACGGGATGCTGAAATACTTAAAGCGTTAACATGGAAAAGAAAAACAAGGCTAACAAATTTGAACTAAAATAAATGTGATACCCAGTCATATTCCTCATGAGCCAACCGTCCTTTCTGTGAGCAGCACCAAGGAGAAGACCACCAAAGACGACATCGTCGTGGAGATGAAGACCAACACCAAGAACGAGGAAGCGGTTCTCCTGAAGGCCGTCAACGGAGACAAGAAGGGCCCCAACGAGCAGGTAACCGTGGTGCCTGCCTCGTGATGACATTGTTAAAAAGGAGCCTGGAGTTTGTTCTGCTTGAGTTTATGAGCTGTGGAGCTAAAATGTAAAAGATGTCCTGAGGGGAGGCGCTGGAGGAAAGCTCACAGAGAGCGAGGGGGAACAAAATCACGGATGCGAGTCGGGAAATAAAGATTTGGACATCCTTCTCTCAGTAACTTAGCAGAAGCTGTTTTTATATTTGAATATTTAAGGTGCATGGGGGAAGGGGAGGGGGAGGGGGGGGTAATGGCAATGTCTATTGCATCATTAATTTCCTGTTAAAAATGAACCAGGCGCCAGCTGTTGCGTGCAGAAGACCAATGCTGATGACATTCAGGATGTCTGGATGTGACACAGAGACAAAGTGTCTTTAAGGGTTGCCCCCATGTTCTTTAGTGTTTTTGCACTTTGCTCGGCTCTTATATGCGACTAATGATACATGTTTGGTGGGTAGTTGGCCGCTTTAATATCTGGGTGTTGATTTAAGGGATATCCTTAAGTACCCATTGTCTGGTTGTTGTGCAACATAACTACGTGCTGTGCGTCATGTCGCTTCTATAGAAACAGAACGTAAAGTCATGTGTAGACATCACTTGGATCACCTGGAGAGCATCATCCGCGCCTCCATGACTAGTCTGAATCCTTGCTTTAAGGCAGCAGCAGCAAAAAAACAAACAACAAAAAAACAAAACCCCCAAAAAAGGAAACAAAAGCCCATTTCAATGTAAACACAGGTCTTTAGAAGTATCAGAAGTGTATTTTCTATTGTACCACTGGGGGGCGCCCAAGGTGAAACATGTATAATTGTGCACATATTGCTTTCACGTAATAGTGAGTAGATACATTTATTCGCCTTCTCGTTGAGACGTTCGACGCTGCTGATTTCTGTTAAATATGAAGCTACAGCGAGCTAACTTAGACCGGTAACAGTCAAAATTACACTTCGACAGATAAAACGCGATGCCCAATATAACGCAGATACCGTGTGTGTAACGCTGATGTCCTCTGTCCCTCCAGTGAAGTCCCTGAAGGTTCAGCAGTGATGTCGTGCAGCAGGAGGCGGCACATCTAAGACCCCTCCCCCCCTCCTCCATCATGTTTTTGTTCTCAGCAGTATTCAGTAGATTTACACACACACACACAGGTATGTTTGTACAGATGTGTATTTTCTTTTGGATGAGTGTTGGCTGACATTCATTCGTTTTGTACCATTCCCTCAAACTTTAGTTCAGCAAGTTTGCGCGATGGTGTCGTCAACCTTTTTTTTTTCTTTTTATAAGAAATGTGTATATATTATATATATTTTGTTATTTAAGATATTTTGGCACTCAGATTTCCATTTGGTGTAAGCGTCTGGGTCACGTGCATGTTGATCCGTGTTCATGGAGTCCAGAGGAGTGTTCAGGACCAAACGCCAGCTGCTCCTCTTTCTGATCAGCTCCAATACGAAACATGAGTCACTCAAAAACGCAACATTAACCTAAATAATATCCAGAGGGGGAGAAAAAAAAAAAAAAAACGGCCATTGGACAACAGCAGGTAGTGTTTGTAAATACGTGGCAGCGCACAGACTTAACTGCAGGCTGTAAGTGACCTGCAGAGATCTGCTGTGCCTGTTTTTGGAGGACGCGTCGTACACGGAGTGCGTTTCTCTGGTTTGCGCTGTGTGTGTGTGTGTGTGTGTGTGTTTTGTGTTTCCACTGAGCGCTCGTTGGGCCTGAAGAGCTCCAGTGTTTGTGCGCGTTTCACAGGTTTACTACTACATCACACCTTTTTAGATCTTTAACCCTGCAGGTATGTTTTTTTTTGGTACACTTTGAACAAGCTTTTCTTGGATAATCCATCACAGAGAAAATTGAGTTGTATTCCATCCTTTATGCGCTGCATAATTCATGAAGGAGTCATGAATCCTTAAAGCAGACAGGTGTTCTCTCTGTGATGGCTTACTGAAATCATTCCGCAAGTTTCGAGGTGTTAAATACGTGAACCGAATGAAAATCTGGGGAAGGTCAGAAATCGGTCTGCAGCTCTGTTTTTATTTATTATGACATTCAAGGTTTTTGTTTTAGAAACGGAAATTAAAATGGAATTAACAAAGAGTTAATGGTATATATACCATTTTTTGTATCAAATTTAGCAGCATCTTGACCATTCCAAGATGGTCATTTACGGTTAAAGGCTCAGTCGAACTTATTTATAGTAAATCAGCTGAAACATGCAACAACACTGGTGAGCTTTTCTTCAGGGCCCGAGCTGTAAATACAACGTACTGTTTGCTCACAGCGTAGGTTTTTGTGCATTATGCCCGGATGACTTGCAAAGTTAACAAGGTAATGTTTTTTTCCCCACCAAGTTGAGGTGTGGAAGTTGTAGAAGCGTCTGTGTGCAGGAAGGGTTCTGGTGCTTAGAGTGATTCGTTCATCATGCCTTAGAGAAGCTGCACGAAGCACCAACACCGACCGTAAATCTGCACCCTTGTCTTTTCAGTTCAATACAGCATTTTGGGGGATTTTCAGCAGACAGACAAACACATTTCAAACTGAACATAGCGTTGATTTTTTTTTTGTTTTATGTGTGTAAATTATGTGCTGTACATTTGATTCGTTGATGCTTGCATTTTTTTTATTTTTATGCAAGAAAATAATGCCAAATAAAAAGGGTTTGAGTTAAAAGGAGAGACTACGTGGTGTGTCTTTGTTTCTCCAGAGTAATGAGAGTATCTTTAGTTTAGTGCTTTGGCCTGAAGGCTCAAAATGAGCCACAACAATAGTGAGTCCCCCGTGGGCTGCGAGCTGGCACCGCTCGCCGCCGCCGCCGCCCACCCCCCCCCCCAGCGGCGAGGAGACGGGAAGGAGCCCCGCCTCCAAACCGCCGTCAGCGGCTGGAAAACAACTCCAACAACAACTCAAGATTCCCAGCTGCAAGTTTAAAGGAATGACAGAAAACACGTCTCACCTAAACGTGGAGATCGAAAGCGCCAACTCGGCGATTAGTGGCCGACCCGCTTTGCCTCCACTGTGTATCGGCGGGCCTCTTATTCCACAGAAGGACTCGGTGAAAATAATGTGCTCCATTATGAGATGAATAGGAGCAGTTCACCAGCTGTTGTGATTACGGGAAAAACCACACGGATCAAATGTTAAAGAAAATACTGTTTAATTAAAAATCTTAATGGCTTAGGCATGAAACATGGCAACACAACGAATGCTGAGGATATTAAAGACAATAAATAAAATCATATTTACAAAAGGCCATTACAAAACAATAAAGACAACTTTTAGTAGGCAAGTTCTTGTTGAAAATGTTAGTTACCATGACAACGCTCACCAGCAGCTGTGGCTGGTGACTGAGGAGTGTGTGTGTGTGTGTGTGTGTGTGTGTGTGTGTGTGTGTGTGTGGGGGGGGGGGGGGGGGCAGCGGGGTGTGTCCTCACACGGCGGCTCTTTCGTGGTCGAGTTGGTCCGTTGGAGCCTTTGGGACGGACCACATAAACACTGCTTTTTTTAAACGCCCAAGTTAAAAAAAAAAAAGAAAAAAAAAAAAATCAACCTACCAAACGTCAGACTCCACAAACTCAGCCCTGTGTGTGTGTGTGTGTGTGTGTGTGTGTGTGTGTGTAGGGGGGCTGGGGGGGTCAATGTGCAGTTTCTGCTTGTAAAAACTTGAGTTTTTGCCTCATTATTTTACATCAACTGGTTTCTCAAGTTACTCAAAACACATTGAGCCTGACTGGATTCTACAGCCATGTCCACATAGTTCAAAATGTCTTTTAAGAAAAAAAATGTATGCAATTTAAAATGTGCAGTCTGACTAATATGCCAGAACCGCCTAGAAGAAGAAGCCACAAAACCTGGTTTTCATCCGATCACCGACAGCAATGCTCCTCGTTGTTAAAAGCAGCAAATGTTCTACACGCCAGAGAAATGTCATGTTAGCGGTTAGGTAAATGTATTATTAATAAGCTACTACTGCAAAAAATATTTTTGCAACACGCAAGGCATTTCTCTTCACTATTCCGTTAGTGACTTAATCACATGCACGTTGGAAAAAAAAGAAAAAAAAACGCATGTAAATTCTCTGAACTGAAGAGGTCATCGCTGCACACAGCAGCAGCAGAGGTGCAAATATCGCAGCACGAAGAAAAGTGATCATGTGACTAGAATGGGGGGAGGGAGGGGGGGGGGGGCTTTGCAGCTGCAGTCCTTTGTGGATCTAACTGCCAACATTAGTATCGACTTTCAAGACTGCGGTACAGAAACAGCAAAGTACGGTTGCATTATGCATTCATTAACAAAAAGGAAAAGAAATGTCTTGTATAGTAAATGGTAAATAGTACCTCCGGATTGCAAGAAAACAGAGTATACAAGCGCTTCAATTATTGTGCGTTTACTGTGATGTATACAGCGCACAACCATTTTGTCCAACATTTGATATTTTGTGACTGAATTTGAATAAATATGACAATCCTTACAGAAAAAAAGGCTCCAAATAAAACGAGAAAGGGTGCAGATGTCATTTGTTTTGGTTCGTCTGCTGCTGGCGTGTGCAGGTTGCGATTGACAGAAGGCACGTTAACGTTGCAGAAATCAAAAGCGACCACTGAAGATCGATTTTTTTTTTTTTTTTTTTTTTTGTGTACTCTATAGCCTGACGGGATCGTCTGTGTTTGAGATGGGAACGTGGACTCGTGCTCTCGGCTCGTTTCTGGCAGTGAGAGCTGCTCTTTATTGGTCCGCTGGAAAGAAATCCAAAAAACCTGAGTGGTCCACAACTTCAGGGAACTATTTGGAGTTCTCACTCAGTCTCAATAAAACGGGGACAAATTGGGAGATCTGGTCCCACGGTCAGCGTTATTCACGGGCAGAGCCTGCACACACACAACCTATTGAGCTGATCGATTCATTTGCTGAATACGTACATTCAGACCACCGCTAAGGGCTCAGAGGGCACCCCTTCGCCTGCGTACATGACCAGAGCTCACATCACATCCACGTGGGGAGGGGGAGGGGGGGGGGGGCAGAACCACAAGACTCCTTTAAATGAAACTGCCTCGACCGGTTGGTTGCTTTGTGTTGTTCAGGGACTTTGTGTTTTAAAGGGTTGGTTTGGATTTACAAAAAGTCTTTTTCTAGAACACAAACAATCCAACCAGCGACTAAACAAACAGAAACTCATGTGTTCTGCACAAGATAAAAGGAGTGTTTTTGTCAATGGAGTCTGGTCGCAGGAGAACATTTAGAACACCAAGTGGTGACCGATTCTCTCTTTTGGTGTACCTTTGTCCCAATCTACTGTAAGTAGTGAACCCATTATGGAAAAGTACCTCTCACGTTCCCACCTCAACCAATGTGCACCATCCCCGTAAAGTCCTTTTGCTTATTAATAAGAAGCTTTATAGTAAGCAGACCCACCTTCAGCGTCACACCACCTGGGAGGGTGGCAGGCATTCACGGAATTAAACTTCAGTAAAAATCCAGCCAGTCAGAACTACAATTCATCAGTGTAACATTAAATTGTGTTATTTCATAACGGCTCCACCGTTGAGCCGAGAGGACGTACGGAATAAAGTTCAATGTGTCGAATACCATCGACGCGTACGGATCCAAGCCCTGCACGCCGGCGTTCACATTCATCAGCACTGAGCGCACACATACAGACACGCACGCCACAGAGTTAATCACTCATTTTTCTCCCGACAGCACTAGCGCCGCTACATGTACTCGCACGCCACACATTTGCAGAGAAGCCGTAAAAAGCACCAAACAAACAGAAGGGTGAACCGGGATCGGAAACCAAGACCATACGCAGGGTCCTTCTACCGGTCCCTGGAACTTCAACACTGAACGAGAGAAGGTGGAACAGAGGGGGGGGGGGGGCTAAAGAGAGCTCACATCGAAAGGCTCGCATTCTCCCTGTACGCTGCGTTCAGGTGGCATCGGACGAATGTGCTCCTGAAAGCCAAAAGCGGAGCGACCGCCGCGTACTTCTGAGCCCACAAGGACAAATAATCAATAAACACGTGGAGAGTACGGGTAAGCGAGAGGGTTGAGGTCTTTCCATGTCCCAACGGTTGACATCGGCGTAACAGTGGTCCAAGATAATCAAAATAATATATATAAAAAAAAAAAACACAAAACTCCACTTAGAAAAGCAAGTGACACCATGTGCAGTTCAAGACTGCAGGTGATGTCGCCTCCCGATGCAACGCAAACGCAGCTACTGGACCCGACCCTTCGGAGTCAAGTACTTGTGGCCCTGCAGGAAAGTGCTTGGTAAATGCTATCCATCATAATGGCACAAACTGAGACGGAGACCAGGAGGAGGGGTGGGGTTGGGGGGGGGGGGGGGGACACTATGTGGCGATGGAGACGAACTCTCGGAGGATGTTCTTGGCCGTCTCCAGGTTGTTCTGCGCGATCATCAGGGCTTTGTGGATGTCCTGAATGGAGTAGCCTTGGGACACCAAGCATTCGATCTCCCCGTTTAAGGTCTGGCTTCCGGCGGGAGGCGCAGGCGTAGGGGGGGCGAGAGGAGGAGGAGGAGGGGGGGTGGAGGAAGAGGCAGAGGAGGGACCGGGGATCTCGGGCAGCGGAGCGGGCATCTCCCGGTTGACGGGCCGAGGCCGCCGGTCCGAGTTGGCTCGCCGGGGGAGTGGTTTGGGGGGCCGTTCGGGCTCGCCGCCTGCTGCAAACATACCTGGAAACACGGGAGGAGGAGGAGGAGGAGGAGGAGGAGGGGGGGTTACAGTGTGGTTGTAATGATGATCACAGAGCTTTAGAAATTATTCAAATATGTTCCACCTCAGCGGCCTGGACGCTGGCATCACACCTTAAAAAAGGGCGGATGAAAAGCAACACGATTCTTACCGGCTTCGACTGCGGCGTCAATGTTGAGAGAGCTGAAGGCCGCCGAGGGGCCGCCCATGTCCGACATGGTCCTCCTGGTGGGGGCGGGAGGGAGAATGGGCCTGGGACAGTCGTACTCGTAGATATCCTCCTCAATGGCCTCCTCCTTCTTGTCCCGGGGAAGCGCGGCCGGATGCTGAGGTGGTTCTGAAAAACGAGTCAAAAAATACAATAAAACACAGGGCGACTGGAGGAAAAGTGATGGAATAAATACTACTTTAGCCGAAAAAGGCTTTATCAAGAACCTCTTATTTACCATTATTCTAGAAATGATGTGTTTAAGACACACAAGCGTTATTAAAGCTGTGTGCAGGTAAAGTGAGTGTTACCCAATTCAGAGGCCTGCGGCGCCTCACAGGAGGTCGCCTGCGCCTGGATGTTACACATGGACTCGTAGACGATGGGCTCCTCCGAGTCGCCGACGGCAACCTCGCTGCGGAGAACGAAAGCAACACCACTTCACATCTTCTGATGAAAAGCCTTTAAATAACTCATAAACAGACATAGTTAATACGCACTGGAACACTGGTTCCATCATTTCAGAAGCTTCTCTATTTTGTGACTCTTTCATCACGTCATCAATGCTTTAAAATCGCTGCATTTCCGTCAGCTCCTTTAATTTATTCAAAAACAAAAGACACAGCAAACTACTGAGGAGGTGTTCGTTGGTTTAGGAGTAGGTCCTCCATGGGGAAAAAAACAAATAAAGGCTCCAGAGCCCTCTGGTGGACCAAAAGAAAAGACTGCTCCTGATCCATAATTGCAGCGTTTTGGTCCAGAATTACAAATTGCCACCAAACCTGCTTTCCCTGATCTCTCCACCATAGTTCTGCCCAACAAAGGCGACATTTACACACAGCCAGGTGGATCATTTAAACTCAAAAAAGGCCAAACTGCACACCGTGAGACGGGCTTTGCAACGTATTCATCAACATCCGCTCTTGCGCCAGTCGGACACTCGATGCACGACCCCCCCCCCCCCCCCGTCCGCCCGCTTACCTGACGTCATTGTGGTGGTTGGCCTGCACCGGCGGTGGGGGCACCGAGGAGCCCGTTATTACCCAAGGGGCACCGGAGGCGGGAAGGGAGGTGGGACTCATGTACTCGTTCTCCTCACAGTCCGACGAAGGCTTCTCCACGCTGGCCGCCGCCAGCAGCGGTCTGATCGCATACGGACGACACAAAGCACGGTGAGACCCAGGCGAGGAGTGAAAACATACAAAGACCATGTTTTTACATATTGATGCATAGTTCCTCGTCTATGACAGCAGGGAGGACACCAGAATTTATACTGAAAAGGGTCTCCCTTAACTTCTCTGCGTTTTTCCAGCGTCACGCCACTGGGTGGGACTTTAAATGCAGACATACTTTTGTCCTTATTTCGGCACAACTTGTCCCCAATAAAGACAGAAACAGATAAAGACAGCATCTCGTTCCGGGCGGGGCTCAGTACCTCGCAGCCAGGCAGTAGACCACGTTGGTGGCCGCCTGGGGTTTGCTTCCCTCTCCACTGGAGCCGTTGTTGGGAGGCGCGGCGGACAGGGCAGGCGGGGCCTTGGTGGCCGGACGCGGCACCATGTAGTTGGAGGCCCAGGACGCCTGGTCAGGGGTAGACGGCAGCGGCCTCCTCTGGAGTCTGCAGTCCTGGCCGACCAGGGAGGGGCGCTCGGGAGGTGGGGGAGGGGGAAGCTCTCTGAGGGCTGGGGGCAGAGGTAGAGGCTTGTCTCTGTGGGTGGCTGCCATCTGCAGTGGGAGGTAAGGGGGAGGAGTTATCAACTGGCAGCAGAGTACACTCTGGTTAACAATCTGTTGCTCTTCCAGGATGTGTGCTCGCTCGCCCTCTCACACACACACACTTACTTTGGATGTGGCTCCCTGAGTCTGTGGGCTGTGGGAGCTGGAGGGTCTTTGCTGCAGCAGGTCCAGCCTGGGGGGCACTGGAGGCAGCTGAGACACTGGAGAGGGTGGGCGCTCCACCTGCACACACACACACACACACACGTGTACATTTAGAGCTGTAGCAAGTTACGACTATCTAACCAACAAGAGTAAGTTCCATTGAATGTTGCTTGGACGTCAGTGGATCAGAACATATGTATGTGATCCTCTGACCTTGGTGCAGGCCAGCCTGCTCATGACTAGGTGGTCCTCCAGGCGATCGTCCTCCTCCTCGTCATTGGCGGCCGCCTCCGCTCTGCTGGAACCCTGAAACCCAGCAAAGGAAGCCCCGCTGGCCTTGGGGTGGAACGGGTCCACCACGATGGGCTCGGTACCTTTGATCTCGCAGCGGCAGAATGGGCAGCCCTGGCCCTCCGACTCCTGGCGCACGCACAGAAGAAGCACAGTTAAAAGTAACGTTTTGCTCAAACCCAAATAACAGCTTCAAGCGTCTCTCCGACGGAGCCAGAGCAGATAGGAAAATACAGGGAGGTTATAAACTACCCATGAGCATCAGAAGGAGTCAACAATGAAACATAATTAAATTCCTCTAAATTTAACAAATTATTAACAGTGGGGAGTTTAATCTTTGGTAAATGTATATCGTGCTCATGCTGTGCCGGTTTGCAGATGCAAACTCTCCTAAAGCGAACACTGATCAGGTAACATTTCTGATCTGAATAAATGGATTGGAGTCCATCATTATTTCCACGTGCTTGAGTGAATGAAAAGAATGAAACTCCACAATTATGACTTATTGTGAAAACCGTGTGCAGGAAGTGGTGAGCTTAGTTGACGGCAGCTTAAAAGGCAATAGAAGCAAATGGCAAAATAATATTTTTAAATATAAAAAAAAAAAAAACGTTATCTTCAAGGAGAACATTTGCGGTTAGAAGAAAGACGGTGAGCTGCTGAGGACGCTGCAGCAAAATATATTTTAGAACCCCCACTTTAAAACCACATTCTCGTGAAGAATTTACAGTGATATTTGGCTGCCAGGCAATTTTCGGGGCCAAAATTGATTTGCAGTGAGTGTTCACAGCCTTCAGACTGACAGGATTTACAGAGCAGCTACAACGCGTTTGGATGAAATGTCTCAGCCTCACCTGCCACGCCGTCAGACAGGAAGTGCACATCAGATGTCTGCAGGGCTCTATCTTCACATCTTTGTCGTTCTCTGCACAGATCTTGCAGAGCTGGAAGGTGGAGCCCATCTCACAGTAAAGCTCATACTGCTCCTGCAGTGACGAAAGAACAAAGCGCACAGGTTGTTCACATTGAAGATCGCAGTTGTTAACGCTTACTGGTCAAACCCTTCTTAACCCAACGGGTTGCATTCCTTCATTGTTATTGGACCAATGCATTGCAGTGTATCAGGGAGGATCTTTTGCAGACCACTGCACTTTGTACTAAAAAACAAAACAAAAGCTCCCTGTGGCCTACCAGTAAAGGAAGATTGGTTCATACGTGAGAAACCAACCGTGACAAACCTGAGTGACTTTGATGTGGTCCTGTGGAGAAGGTTCACACAGCCCTGTTAGGTCCGGGTTCTGTGCACGGCCATCTGGGAACAGGTAGCTAGAGATCCGCCACAAACACACACACACACACACACACACACAGCAATAAATAACAATTAGTAATAATGCTGCGTTTTTCTATTCCCCATTTTTATTGAAGGGCTTTAAAACCCAAAATCCCTGTCTCCACGGAGTGGTGATGTGTATTTGAACTGCGGGTAAGAAAGCTGGATACTTTCTAAAAATATATATATACAGATACATATACATATATCCATGCATGCTGCAACAAGATGAATGGCTATAAATCAATCATTTTATTCATTTTTAAAACTGAGTTTTTTCTTTAAAATGTTTTAACTTCAGACCCTCCAACATCTCCTGTTGGGATCTTTGTCTTAGTGGTAGGTGCAGGAAGGGATATCAAGTTGATGAGTTTGCACTCTATGCAAAGTGTTCAAAAGTTACCTGACCCAAACTCTGACCAGCTGTCCCTGTGCTTTTTAGAACCGCAATACGAAACTCAAAACAATTGAATACTAGAGAAGACTAAGAGGGCTTTTCTTCAGTCATTATGGCAACATCCAATCTTTTCTCCATTTAAACCCCATTTACCCGAACATGTATAAATTGGTGCATTGACACAGTGTTGTATTGGGACTCACAATCCCTCTCTGTATCCATCAATGAGGGCTTGGAAGAGGGGTTTGTTATGGGGGATGGTCTGCAGGATGTTCCCATCAGCTGTCACGTAGCCAATGGCCCACTGGCCCAGCCGAGTGCAGCTCAGCCTGAAGATGTAGCTGAGAGAGGGGGAAACAAATCAAACAAACAGTGTTTAATGGCAGCAGTTTAAATGCAGTTAGCTGTACTTGACTTTTGATCGACCCCAGTTCGGCTCATCAAAGTCTTTAGGTCACTCATGTCTTAAAAAGGCTCGTTTGTGTCTCACCTGCCGGGTTTGTGGATGAACCTGTGCAGTCGGGCCTTGACCTCGTCGTAGGTGAGGAAGGCCATGTAACCCGGGTGTGTGACCGCCAGGCTGTTCCAGTTCCTTAGAAGAGACGACCATGGCTACAAAACAAAACACACAATAGTTAAGTTAATGACGAGTTTGTACCAATTTCAACTGTTTGAGACTCTTAGGCATTTAGTGAATTTAGTTTATTTTTAAAACTGTTCCCCCTTTATTTAACAATTTGTGCATAAACAAGGAGACCATTTGGACAAACTATTACAAGGGCAAGGGTTGCAGGTTTTTAGAAAGACAAATGAGTATTAGGTGATGAATTGGAGGGAAAAAAATGTATTTAAAGAAAACAGCAAAATAAAAATAAAAATGATCACGGCAAAGGTACAGAAAAAATGAAATATGCAAAAGGTTGTGTTGTATTTCTGGCGACCTGTGAAGGATGAGTTTGGTTGAGAATTGTTCATAATAACTGCTAATTTCTATATATAAAGTATAATAAAAAAATGTGTTAATTAACTTGATTTAAACAATAATTTTAGGCTAAATATAAATGCTAATGCCAAAAGATCAGCAGGACATGAGTGAATATGACATTTTATTACATTTGTGTATTACATTTCAATAATCCATTGATTTTTGTAGAATAGAAAATATGAATTCATCCTCTCAGAGAAAATATGCTGGTAGGAATATTTTTAGCCGTATTCTTTCAGCTGAAACCCCATCAGTGTAAAGTAGACCTACCAAATGAAAAATAAGGAACGCTTGCTTTAAGATCCAATAATCAGCCATTCAAGTTACCGTAGCAACGTTCCAGAGGCAATGAATGAGTCCGCGTGACTGTAAGTGCATGACAACGACTCGTCTCGAGAAGCTGTCACACATAGGTGAATATAAACCGGGTTTGAAAATGAATAACCTCTCAACAAATTTGACCCGCACGCTTTGAAAGGATCACAAGACTCTGTCAACAATGGAATCTTAATATTACTGTGGCCTAATCGCAAATTTGAATGCCAGCATTAATTTCAAACTATTTGGTACAACCCCATATCAAAGAAAAGCCTGCCTAACGCATTGAGTCATGCTTCGTTGATAATTGCTTCATCCCAAGTCTGCCTCACATCACCGCGTTCAGCTGAGAGGACTCGGCTCGAGGACTCATTACCTCAGTGGAATACATGTAGTAATGGTCAGATCTACCCTGCTATAGGTCTCATACTTTAGCCATTTACGGTCAGTGTTTTTTTTCCCTTTCTGGTTTTAATGCAGAAGGATTACGTATTGTACCTTTTTAACCCTTCAAGGTTGCCTGTGGAACTTTTGACCATTAGCTGAGCTACCAAGAAATTCGGAGTCGGTCCGGTTATGTAAACTCCTGCAGCACGAGACAATCAAAACCCATGCTTGCGTTCACATTATTCCCCTTAATGAAGGGGCGCCAACGTGCCAAGGGCCGCAGCATTGTGCCAAGGGCCGCAGCATTGTGCCAGCCAACGCTGAGAACAAGAAGATTTAAATAAGCGGTTTAAAAAATAGAATGTTTTAGGACATTTGTCAGAACTCACCAATACACCCAGGGGATTTTACTGAACATCAAAGTTTATTTTTTTTCTCAATAGAGCTATACAAGCCCCGTTTAATTCATTAATACAAATACAATTTCCATAATTTAACAGTGCCCCGATCAATGATCTATAATCATCGACAGTGAGCTCTTATATCAAACTCGTACGAGACACGTGCTTCCTTCCTTTGGGTTGAACTCAGACCGTGGGTCAATAATCAAGGAAGGTTAATGTTTTCTTGATTGACAAGACAATCAACAATTAACCAAATTTCTACAGTGAACATTCTCTGAACTCTGAGTGAAGACGTCTAAATGTTGAAGCTTTCAAAAAAAAAAAAAAAAAAACGTGAGGGTGTAACGCTTCACTGAATAACTAAACGGTGCCATAACATCCCCAGACGGCCCTGTTGTCGGGAGTCTTACCTGGAAGAGCCGGGTGAAGATGTCGAACTCAAAGACGGAGATGTAGTCGTTGCACGTGAGGTCGATGGTGGACTTGAGAGCCATGGCCTCCAGGCCCGAGCTGATTGGGTGAAACTCGTGGAGAGCCTGGCGAAATGTCCTCCATGGCACTATGGTCCTTCGGCACAGTGGAGGGAAGGAGGACCACGGTTACAAAAGTTAATGAGTTCGTAGGAAGCCATCACAAACAGAAACCCCCCCCCCCAAAAAAACTCACTTGTCCCCGAATGACCTTCTCCAAAATTCTGCAGCATCAGCTTTGGTGATCCTGAAGTTGTCCCCCTGAAATAAGCCATTGGGGAAGATGGCTTTTAGCTCTGCGAGCATGTGACTGAAGATCAGAGACAGCTTGGTGAGGTTCCGCCTGAGTAACAAAGCAAGGAGAGAAAAAACAACAAAAAGCGAGTGAGTGAGATTATGGGTATAATCAGTTGTAGATCTCGCATCACAAGACAAAACGTGTGAAGTGGAGCTTATCCATTACCAAACAAGGCAAATCATGTATTAACAGTCTTATTATTCTTATGAACGCTTTTTAGTCACACAGAACTTTAACATAATTCAGGGTAAATATGGCTGTAAAAGCTTTTGTACACTGAAAAATATTCCACTTTCTCTACTTTGAAAACGTTCTCTAACTCTCAAATTTTGAGGTAATGAGTCCACTTTTTGCTTTGAAAATAATTTTCCATGGATGGAGATCACACCTGTAGAGGTGCAAAGGACAGGAAGTAAGATAACTCTGTTGAGAGGACTGTACTGTGACTGTGATACATTTGATAACCTTTCCAATAGTTGTTGATGCAGAGCACTTAGGAGGAAATGCTTCATGAAAAAAACCTAAGTGTGTCAGAGGAAGGACAGAACTTCTCTTAGTAATGATTTTCTTAGAAAAGGGAAGTGCATCTGATTGCGACAGTTTAATCTTTACTTAGGCCAACATGGCGGCTCTGCTTCTGCCTAATGACACGTGGTGGACTTCATCACGGTGACGGAAAGAAAAGAAAAAATGAAGTGTGGAGAAACTGATCTTATCAACCCGAAAGATTAAAAGCTGTTTAGAAATGAGGCCACAGCGATGTGAATCAATCTACAGGAACAACACTGCAACACACAGAAACTTACTTAAGCTTATTCGTTTTTTTAAGAGTCAGCTTATTCCTGTATGAATACAGACCTGTGGACAAAATCGTTTAAATATAACGGCCTATTCTAAATGCACCCATACAAAGTGCAATTTTGAACTGTAGAGCCATGTAATGTGCAAAGAGTACACTTTTTAGATGAGAAATGGGTAGCATCAGTCAGCTGGAGTCTGGCTAGTTTATACCATCCTGATCTTCAGGGCTCATTTCATAAATACATTGCCAATTTAAAGACTCAATTCCAAAAGGATGAATGATATTTCATCAGGATATAAGCCAACCTGGGCTGGGAGTTCTCCTCGAACATCCTCTCCTTGGCCTCCTTAAAAAGGCTCATGGTCTGCTTCGTCTTGTTGGTCAAGTTCTCCATGACCACGCGGAAATACTCGTTCTCCCCGAGGATCTCCATTTTGCCCTCGTACCGCGACAGAACGGTGCGTAGGTGCTGGTAGGTGTCCGGCAGCAGGTCCAGGATGTAGGGCGGGCTGTTCTTCAGCGCCACCTTTGGGTTCTGGCACAAGCGCACCACCTGTATAGCACGCGCACACACACACACACACACGCACACGTGTACACATTGAAAGGCGGTAATGGTCTTTCAACAAAAAAATAAAGAATCAGGTGCTCATGTGTAGAATGTTTTTCTTGTTGGAAT
The DNA here is from genome assembly GCF_949316345.1 of Pungitius pungitius. NCBI lineage: Eukaryota > Metazoa > Chordata > Actinopteri > Perciformes > Gasterosteidae > Pungitius > Pungitius pungitius. The sequence goes on from NC_084915.1 coordinate 15,310,268, forward strand.
CATACCTCCTCCCCTTATAGACTATGACAGGATTTTGTCCTTATGCATCTCAATGATCAGGGACTTTTTAAACTGAAGATGTTTAGTTCAGGTAATTGAATACTGACTTGACACGAAATGTAGGGGTTTCTTTTTTTTTTTTTTTTTAAGATCTTTGGAGGCATTTTACTTTTGGCTTGGGCAGGAAGGAAGCAGCGTAAAATAATGATAATAAATGAGAAAACAGGAAGAATGCACGTGTGTTACTGAGGACTTTGCAACATGACACTCAGTTAACAAACTGAATGTTTACTTCATAAGTCAGAGTTCATAAATCTATTTGCTTTTACATGAGGAAATGTATGCATGTAATTAAACTGATGTTCACCACAACTCACTGTTCCCCTCTGAACCACAATTCATCACGTTTTGCCACAACACAATTCCACTACAATGCAATACACACTACTGCAATACCCCATTATCCCCGAGTACTAAGTGGAAGCATATGACTGGAAGTTTTATAAAACCCTAAACCTCCAACGGCTAAACGGATCAGTCCGTGCCACGTGACACATAAACACATCATACTATGTAGCATAAAGGCACATCTACGTCTGTGTGCAGAGCAGTGCACAACGGCCATGCAAATGCTGTATTGTACTCCATCTTATCCGACATCTGTCTCTTTTCTCGCTCCGGTCCGCCCTGAATTAATCGCCTGTCTCTTCAGTCCTCTCTGCCCTTTCTTCTCTCCTAACTAGCTTGGAAAAAGATGAGCAGCACTGACAGCCTGCAATACGAATGCAAAAGAATTTATCAACACAAAACACATCTCTTTTAATCCAGACAAAATACTCTTCCCCCGTGTCCACACAGCCCAAGTCAACAGAATCGACAGAATGTCATCACTGTAGCCCAATTCACTAGACATCATCCCAATTAGATAATGCATCAGGGACATCAAGTCATCCTCCCATGTAAAAAGGTTTGATCCACGTAGACAAACTCACAAATGATCGCTATGATCTCTGGTGATGCCTCTGCAATTGTGTTTATTGAACATGAAAGTTGGGCAATAGGTCCTGGGTGTGTGTGTGTGTGTCTGCTTAGGATTAGTTAATGAACACGTGAATCGGAATATTTGTGTTTCCCAGAATAAAGATAGAAAAGGAGGAAGCTCAGAGTGATTATAGCCTAAGCTAACTAAGCGTTCCGGGTAACTGAAAAAAAAAAGTCAAGTGACTCCTTTTTCAGTTCCTTGTTTTATGTAGGGTGGTTATTATTTTCTTCTTCTTCCCTCTTTACCGAACGTTTTCGCAACCACACAGTGTCAATACCTTATCCATGAGTTTCCAGCATTTCTCCACCATTTTCTTATCGACCACTGCAGGCTGGTGAGGCTGCAGAGGCTGCTGGTGGGGCTGAAAGGCGTCCTTCATCAAGCCGATGAGACCGGCGCCCCTCCTCGGATTTCCGGCCATTAATTCCGTCGGCGACCGGGGGTTAGCCCCGGGGGCTCAGGATAGCCAACCAGCGATTGACTCCCGACACGTTTTCTGTTTTTTTTTCTTCCTTCCAACAAAAACGACCGCTGTTGCCGTCTTGCCACCTACCTATGCTTCCCACTTGTGCTCATTTGTCATGCAGGGGCTGTTCCAGGAGCAGAACAAAAACGGCTGTGTTACGCTGTACGCGACGCAACTTGCTAGCTAGCATGCTACATTTGAAAAAGCCTATTCTCAGTTTTAAGTCAGCCGCCGGATAAAAGCTTACGACATGCCCGTGGGGTCAAAGTGTCTGCCGTCAGACTCTTGGGTATCTCTCCTCGGTGACAGCAGCTTAAGTCGCCCAGAGAAATCCACCCGGCTTATAATAAACTCGGGGTGTTAATAAGCCACATAAGCGATCAACAGACAGCTTGTGCAGCTGCAGCCCACGTCAGGGCAGCCGCTGAACGAGGACATCCGGCCGCAGCCTTCAAAATAAAAGGGGCTGGCCAATGAACGCGTGCAGGACTGCGATGGTAAATGCAGCAAAGACTGTTTTTTTTGTTGCAGTACTGTTATTTTAGAATACTGCAATGCAAAGTATGGAACAACTTTTAGAACCACAGTAATGTTTAAAGTGCTTGAACACTTTATTTGGCAAGGTAATTGCACCGTTTTGTGTTCCTTAATGATTGACCTTTTAGGTGGAAATACTTTAATAATATAGTTACATATTAAGCTGAACAGTAATGAACCAGATCTCACGATATGCATGGTATTATAATCATGTAAAATAATCTAATCTGTTGTGGGCCGTTCTGCTCTTACTTTTACTCTTTTGACAATTTTAATTTTGAATTCAGGACTCTGAGCAAACACCACTATTCTATTGTTGCAAAATGGGCCATTATGCATCCTAGTAGTAGTAGTAGTTTAACTATTGTGATTTTTATTTTATACCAAAAGGTATTGCAATGGCATCGTGGGAGTTAGTGTAATTACATCAACAACTATACAACTCCCTAACATGACCCGAAAAGCAGTAAGTTGTAAAGTATACAATGTAGGTAGTAAATTAGTTGAATCATAAAACAACTACTCTGATATGATCCTTTCTAAAAGGTGTGTTTGGCCATATGTGAGCTGCATCAGAGCAGCAGGGATATGGAGAACTGCACATAATTAGCCACTTCACAATCTTTATGATTCTTATGCGTGAACGCAACACACCAGAGGCACAGCAGCTGTGTGTTGGGATGGAATCTGTGACACCCGAGTTCCAGTCCCCACTGCAGGAACTGTAAGCACACACAAACGTCTTTTTCTTTTTTATTAAAAGGTAGAGTTGAAAAGGCTGAGGTCTGCAGAAAATACGGAAACAGCTGGTGTTAAGCTATTTTTGCCATTTCCTCATAAATTAAGGAATTGGATAAATAAATAAATGGCCAGCAAGCAACCATTTTATAAACGAACAAATTAGTACATGTCATTCAAACTTTTTAGAAAGCATTAACCGCTTGTTTGATTCACTTTTGTGGTTTGTGTTGTTTTGTTTGAATTCCATTCTTCATTTTTCAATAACTGTATTTGTCAAGAAATTATTGCTGCATTCCCCACCATCGGTAAAAACAAAAACATTGTGTAAAAATTACATTTGTACAATTGCATTTGTTAAAAATATATGTCTCAATTGATCACCTGAATGTCTGTTTTTCCATAGATGAGCTTAAATTGGAGTTCCTACAAAGCTCAGAGAAATGTTCAGCAGCTGAGCTCCGAGCTCTGCCTGCTGCCCTCCAGGCAGGAACTCAGCAGACAGCTCTCTGTAGGTGCTGCAAACTCTGCGCCCCCGAACGTCGTCCCTGCGAATGGCGTGCTTCCACCTGTGCCGCGCCTCGCCGTATAACACGACTAAAGACCTGCGAGGAAGACAAACAGCCACCTGGACTTCCTCTGCTAGTCCTAACTCTGGCAGACCCTGCTCAACGGACATGGTGAGGGTAGTGTCTGATAACATGTTGATGGTGACGAGCCGTTCCCCCCACAGCCAAGAGTCGTCCAGGTGTGGATCGATGGCGGAGCCTCGCTGAGGATGGTAATCCAGATTGCACTGCTCCACTGGCTGAAAGTCAGCGAGACTTGGCTCTTGTTGCATTCTGAGCACTAGTTTTTGGCTCAGAGCAGGGAGTCCACTGAAGCCACCGAAACGCACTTTCTTTTTCTTAAAGTTAACCTTGGGACCAAAGTCCTGCAAAAATGTGAGAAAATGTTTGTGTTTATTTCATCAGAACAACAAATACAGTGTATTAATATGTGGAAAATCTACAAATATTTGCAGATTTTTTCATCTCCACTTAATGTTAAACTTCTATAGTTTGAGGGTGATGTGTGAAACCTGATCCAAACTCACCAATAGTTACACATTTATAAATGTCAAATCAACCCGTGGGTGTGCACGGAGCGTAGCTATAACGGATAACAGAAAAGAAAACGCCCACACCAATCCAATACATAAGCTACTTGGCAAACTATATAACTTGTGCCCCAGGCCTTTGTTAACTTGTAATTGGGAGGCATGACCCTGGAAACCTATTGCAAAGTCAACAAATGTCGCTGGGCCACGTTGTGTATGCGGGCTGATGCCATTCAGAAAACACAATTGTTCCACATCACCTGTTTCCTTCTACCAGACTGAGACTCATTCCACGCATCCCGGTCCATGGTGCAGATCAGATTTTTCTCCTCCTCTTCTGATATGAAGCTCTTCCGCAAGAAGACACCGGGAAAGGGGAAGGACGGGGCCTCTGCATCTATGTGATCTGCCATCCTCGTCTCCGGATCGTAGAGGAAATGATGCACAATCTTGTGGGACAAAAACCAAAAAAAGAATAACTTCAGGTATACTCTGTATTAATGCGACATAACATGGCTGATGTTGTCTTTTCTGATGATAAAGTATGATTTGATACAATGACATGTGCATGACGTCAGCCAAGCATAGCATAGAGATAAGTGGAAGAAGTACTCAGAAGACCAAAGACTGAAACATAGATATAAAATAGTTTACATACATGAATATAGATAAAGACTAACAATAGGTCGTAATGTATTTACGTAGAATAACCAGTCAGTAAAGTTATGATATAGTTGAGGTAGTTATAATAACGATATTTTCCTATGAGTTGTGGCAAAGTTGTGCACAGATAAGTGATAACAATGTTGTAACGAGAAAAGCTATAATGAGCTAAATACTAAATACGGTATCATATTGTAACATACGTTTTCAAATTGTCTTGTTATAGCGAGATCAGAGCCCGTTGATAAAGCTTGTCCTGTGAGGGCTTCCGTAGCTGATATTATCGACTCGGGCTAGCAGCAGCTGCGTCCGTTTCCTGCTGATAAAACGTGTAAAATACATTTTTCATTTCAAGATATTTACCTTAGGTTCCTTAGCCTCTAATTGTCCCGTTCCCTTTAAAATGTCACACTTGAGACACCGCCGGATGCCTTTACACGCACATAAAGCGGCGCCGCTATCAGTAGCCGAGATCCCATCCCGCGTCATCATTTTCTTCTTCTGTTAATGTGCAGGTGACGAACCTGTTAAAACACGTAAACATCGCCACCTAACGAGACGCGGTGTCTGTGTATTCCATGCATTATAAAAAAAAGTAACCTATAAGTCATATCATATTTAGAAATAGGAAATTCTACACAATGAATACTTTTGCTACTTTCTGTTTAATCTGAAGCTGATTTGTTTGTACTTTTGCTCGTTGAGGTTTTGGATGCAGGACTTGTACTTGTAGAAGAGTCTTGTTGTACTTTAGTATTGCAGTAACTTTTACTCAAGTAAGATATACGAATACTTTCTGGGCTGGATGTGGGCTTTATTGGGCTACATTGAGCCTTCCAGGCTCTGCTCGGGGAAAATAAACAATGACGTAGAACCAACGTAAGCCCCGCCCACCGGAAGTACATAGCTTTTCCCCGGGAAAGCTCATATGCTTCAAGACAAGTTGATGAACTGTCTGTAAGTAATTTTAGCCATAAATATTAACAAATCGATTATTATTTTTTTGCTTGTTGATGGTAAACGATTGAGATGTGCACGTAAACTCACGAATAATTGTTTTAGTGTTCGTAATGTTGAGAAAGTAGCCTCAAGATGCGAGGAAAGTAACGTTAGTGCTTTCAACGTGGCTGTTGCAAAGTAACTAATTTTAAACTTTGAAGTCTTCTTCAATTTCGAACTTCGATTTAGAACAAGTAGGTTTTAAAAAGTTGTATGAGGTAATCCGTTTAAAACCGAGAGAAACACTGCATTAACTAGTGTAGTATTTCCCAGCCAGGTAATACATACCCCCAACGTTATGTGTAAGTAGTAGTGAAGTACTAATTTAATTAGGTTATCCACTTTTATATAATTATGTAGACCATACACCCCTAGCCAGGATCACCTCAAAACTACCATCAACCATAGCAGATACAAAACATGCCCCCCCACCAAGCCCAGTGAGTGCAACGCCTTTGAGCAAATGAGCAGAGGTCGTAGTATGACTGCACCCACTGGAACAAAGAATCCAAACCTGAAAACAACAATAGTAGGACCCCCGTCTACAAGATAACTAACTATACACTTTGTTGAGTTTGTTTCGATAGGGAGTATGTAAGGCGTAAATAATTAGTCAAGAATATTTCCCCATTGAATACATTAGCTTTGGTGTTTTCTGAATTTGATAATCAACCAGAGGAAATACAAATGCAAGCAAGAGTAAAAAAAGAAACACAACCAACCCTACTCCTCGAAAGTTGGGGTGTGGTTAGGGCTCCCCGCTGTGTCCCCATAGGTGGAAGCACCCCATTGTGGATGCTGGGTGTGGTGTAGAGGTGTGACGGACCTGAATCCAACAAAAGAAGAGGGCACTGAACAAACTCTTTACTATCCCTACTTCGCTGCGCAGTATTTCCTCTGCTAACTTAAGTCTGGAATCGTGGTCTTTTCTACAGAAAAGCAATGGAGAAAATAACAGAGAAGCTGTTACTGGAGAAAGGCTCTCCAAAAAGCAACAAACTGGAGCAGATCAAGACACTGAAGTAAGCAGGTTTTTGTTTTTTTTAGGGCCACTGCAGTATTTGTGTTGTGTGGCGACTCCAGTGTGGAGCAAGAAGCACTCTGATTGCATTTCCACGACTTCACGTTGAATAAAAAAAGATGACGACATAAGTTCAACGTGGAAGATAGTTGGAAACAGAAGTTGATAGAAGAAGATTATTTCAAACAGCAAAGAAACTTTTGTTTTGGGGGTGTTGTATATGCTTATGTGATTGGGGAGTTTATTTTAAAGTAAAGAGAAAGAGTTGAGTCTGGCTTCCTTACCGCTGGGACACGCTGACCCGAGGTTTTTCTTTACCCTCAGTTTATCCGGCCTGGGACTGAAGCCCCAGGACCTGCCTGTGCGGCTGCTGTCCCGCCTGCGGTCCCTGGAGCGCTGGGATCTCTCTGGGAACTCCCTGCAGGCGTTTCCGAAGTCGCTGGAGCTGCCGGCGCTTTGCTACCTGGACCTCAGCGACAACCAGATGGAGGATGTTACCACGCTGGAGCCTCTCAGCAGTCTGCAGGAGCTCAAGATGGAGGACAATCTTTATATCACTGTGAGGATGGGGCGGACGCTCTTCTGTTTTCTCACAATGCCGTTTAATTGGGGGATATTTGATAGTGGAAAGGAATCTTTTCCACTATCGAATCTTTCACCCAACTTTTGGTGAGGCGTAACTTAAACGTCAAAAGGCTCGTTTGATGGAGCTCCTTGAGTGGAGCGAGAAATGATCCATTGTTCTCTTGTGAGTAGCCAGTCTTTCACCCATGAGGTGGAAAATGACCAATCAAGCTAGCTAATTGTGTTGCATGCAAACGGTCGCATGCGCTTTGTGGTCATCACCTCACAGCCAGGAGTTTCAGTCCGGGTTTCCCTAATCCACTTTGCATATTCATTGTGTCTTGAGTGGTTCCCCCCCCCTTCCCCCTGCAGCTGAAAGACATTTAGACTGTGTTTACTGGACACTCTGTTGCCCGTAGGTGTGACTGGTTGTCTGCGCTCTGTGAGAGACCGATTACGGTGATCAAAATCAATCACCATGTCCTCTCCAAACACCTCACTGGCTCTTAGGTTTTAACCGGCATTGTTGTTTTGCTCCCTCAGGTTAGTGATAATTACAAGTTGATGGTGTTGTTGCCCAAACTGAGGATTTACAACGGTAAAGATGTCAGCACCTCGGCCAACCACTTGCGCTTTGTCTACAGTGAGAACCTGAGGACCAGGGTATGGGACTGATTATTTCCTGATGTTATTACATGTTATTAGAACTGTTATTCCAGTAATCCAGTAACACAGTTAGGTCGGAATGTCTCCTATTCCTGCACAGTTTTATTGCATAAGCAATGTCCTTTTCCCTCACTTTTTTTTAGATTATTGCAGTGTGGGAGAAGAGCTTCTCTCTCCCGGATCCCATCACGGCGGAGAAATTGTCCGCCTTGGAGAAAAGCTTTGTCAGTACCGCCCGTCAGCAGGTTAAATATGGACCCAGTTCAGTCAGCGACTTCACCAAATGGAGGGTAAGTTCCTGATGTTGGAGACATTTCTGCTCTTCTGTTTTTTTTTTGGTGTGGCCCTCTTTTCATTGTCTCTCCGTGTCCTTCTGGGTTTTAGGTGGAGATTATTGCTAAGGAGTATCTGCGCTCTCTGACCGAACCAAAGGAAGAGCCGGAGTGCAAAGCCTCCACGGACACTAAAGAGAGCAGTGTAAGACCTCCGAGGATGACCGGCTGCAACGTGTCATCTGTCATTGGGATTCTGAGACCGTACAGTTACTTGTACGTGCAGGACGTTGTGTAAATGATTCGCTCTGGATTTGCTCTAAAGCTCATTTTGTTTTTCCCCTTTTTATTTCTTCCCCCTAGACGGTCTCGACGCCTACAAAGAGGAAACAAAACCCATCCGTTGACACCAACATACGCCTGACGCCTCGCAAGAAACTGCGCTCCGACCTCCCGGCCTCCCCAGCCGGAGCCAGTCCCTGCAAGTCGGCCCTGAGCCGCAAACTGCAGACGCTGAGCCAGAGCCCCGCCGTCAGGGTGAGCCCCCGCAAGTTAAATCAGCCTCCCGCCACGCCGCCCGGGGCTCAGACAGGGGCGCAGGCGCCGAGGAGAGGGCCTAAAGTGCGACAGGCCAAGGAGGACGCCGGGGCTCAGACAAAACTGAAGAACGGAGCGGAGCCGCGGAGGGACGCTGACTGGCTGTCCTCGATGAAGAGCTGCAGCAAGACACCGGTAATGCACACAGTATACTTTTAACCAAGATCACGTGTCTATGAAGTGTATTTTTAGCCCTGCTAGAAGCCACTGTCAACAACATGCAGCTTTACATCTGCACAGCAGTATTAAATGCCCGGCTATTGGTATTATCAGATTGTCATGTCATGAATGTCCCCCCCCTCCACCACCACCACTCTGCTATAATCTCTTCCTCTCCGTCTTCCCCTTCCGTGGTGTGTTTCCGCTTCCTCGGGCAGCCGGTGCGCCTGAAGCCTCTCCACGTCCTCCAGTGCCACAGCAAACAGGACAGCTCGGAGGACTTCTCCACCCAGCTGTGGGCCTGCGCCTTCCAGCCGCTGCCAGACACCACGGGTACGCTTCAAGTTCCCAGCCCTTCATCAGGGCGTACCCAAGGCCCTTTATCCAAATGAAAGTCTTCATGTCTGTGGTTAAAGCGTTCCTAGAAAACCGGTATTATTAAGACCGTGCCCGTTTCATGTATCTACAGGTGCTGGGGGAGGGAGCCGTTTGGTTGCTACCTGTGGCGGAGACTCTCTCTGTGTGATTGACTGCGAAACCGGTATAGTGATGAAGAAGTACAAAGTTCCTGGAGAGGTTTGCTCCATTACTCATCTAATAACATTTTTCTAACTGGTAGATTCCGTCATCTACACATCTCACTGTGCCACTAGAGACATTCTGACCCGAATGCTAACATTAAAGCACTTCATCTATTAAGTTAGTTTTTCTATTAAGTTATCGTTTTGATATGTTTTGTCTGACGTCTGCATCTGTCCGTTTACCCACAACAGGAGTTCTTCTCCCTCTCCTGGTCCACCGTGCTGATGTCCAGAGGGGGCGGGGCCTCGGCTGCTCGACACTGCAGCGTCCTGGCGGCCGGTGGGAAGAGGGGGCTGGTCAAACTGATCCACCCCAGAAACAACGTGGCCTACGGGGAGTTCAGGGCCAGCCGCAAGGCGCTGTCGGTCCTCCGATTCAACCACCACCAGGGGAACTTCCTGTTCAGTGAGCCACGGTCATTTTGTTACAGCATAACAACGAGCAATGTGTGGCTGACGCCGTTTAGAGGTCCGGCTTCATCAGACAGATTGAAAAATAACCCTCCCGGAGTCCTGCTTTGAGTAGTATTTAGAAGAATATTAAATGCACATTGTTGTCCAACATTAAAATGAGGCCTTCCCTGACATGTGACGCATTGCTCGGACAACATCTGAAATGGCAAAGAATCAAGTTGCAGTTGCAGACTTATTATTATTTTATATCCATATGTTATATTCTGAAGGGGCGCCTGTGTTCAGACTCAACATCTTTGTTTTTTTTTGTTTCTTTTTGTCCTTGTGTGAAAACTTCACTCACCAGTCTGCTCTTTATTTCGCAGCTGGCTCATACGATAACAAGATCGTGTTGTGGGACATCGGAGGAGTGGACAGCCAGTACAACTACAAAGTTGTGTGAGTGTGAATCCATGGGAAAGTCACTTTGAAATCCAGCTACACAAATTCTAGTCTATACATTTTTTTTGTTTTTTGTTTTAAGGAATCAAGTTGTGTGTCTAAAAGCAGATCTACTGCGCGTTAGATTAGTATTCCTCCCCAGTACTATTCTGTTTGTGAAGTTTCCATGCTGTGGTGGTGAGAAACTTTTGTGTTTGTCCCCACAGACAGCTGCTGGTGTTGGACATCAGCACCACCCCTCTGCACATCTGCCTCCCCCCCGCTTCCCCCAGCTCCCACCTCCTGACGGCCTGCGAGGACGGCCTGCTCTGCTACGACACGCGGCTCGGCAGCAGCAACAGCACCACAAAAAGGTAAAGGCGGCCACGGGTCTCCTTGTGTCCATGTAGGAGTCTGTGTGCTGCAAAGAGCTGGAGAGAGAAGATCTTTCTTATAAAAAGGGGAACAAAGGGACAAACCCTCGGTGTATAAAGCCAGTAACATTTTTTTTTGTTACTCACCAGGACCAAAGAGATGGAGATAACGTTCCCCATCTATAAGAAAGAAGACAAAGACCATGACTACCACACCATTGACGGCCTTAGTTTTCTTACGGATGACATAGTGGGTGAGTGAGGCTCTTGCAGTACACTGGTCACCACTAGATGTCACTATAATTGTGTCTTTACAACCATGACTTCCATTTTAACTTTGGGGTCAGTCAAAGTCAGGTCAGGCTCTTTTGCATTTCAATCCTATGGTTTACAAAAATAAACTTCTATCCATCACGTTGCTAAATCTTTCCTCCCCTTTGCACTTTTTGTTACTATGGACGTCTAGCCTCCAAGAACTACATGCATTGCTCCATTTATTTGTGGAGCTGGGGCGGGACCAAGGCCCAGCGGCCCGACAAGAAGGACCGGAGCGTTTGTGCTGTGGTTCTGGCTGAGCTGCAGTGGGCCAACACTGAGATTCCCTACCTGGCTCTCAACACCTGCCCAGGTAAGTCCCAGGTCATTGGATCCGTAAAGCTGCCTTTGCTTTTTCTTCGTCGAGCTTTGATAAATGTGTTATGAAGCTTAATTCAGTTCAGTAAAAAGTTCAGTGTAGGCTTTCTGATAATGACAGAATTTCTTTCATTTGTTTTTTCGTTTATGTTTGTTTCTTTTTGTCCACAGTTCAATTAAACCATTTTTACATTTGCAACTGCAACTTTATATACTTTGTAGTTTGCTCTGAGTTCTGCCCTAGCTAGAGAGGTATATTACTTAATACACAAAAGTATATTTTGAACACTGTTCACTGTTTTTACTAAGCGTGTGTGTGTGTGTGTGTGTGTGTGTGTGTGTTTGCTCGTTCCATCTCCCTAAGGCCAAGCCTACGTAGTGTGTGGTGATGACAAAGGCAGGCTATGGACATACAACATATCCAAGCTGCAGAAAAGCAGTCTCCACACAGGGAAACCCATTCTCCCTACTGAGGTACTCATCTCCTCTCAAGGCCTCGTTAACCATTCTACTCTGCTTTCCCACAGTATTCTAGGGGAACCATCTGATAATGTAATAAAAATATTATATATTCCTAGTAAGCCAACAGACTTTGAATGCTGATTTTGGAACATGTAGACATGACTAAATAAACACCTTATTGACATGTCATTAAAGATGTCAGGAATTTGCCTCAGTGAGGTTCTTAAAAAAACAATCACATAATTGGATGTGCAGATCTGCTAAAAGAATTGCCACTTTGGATCTCGTGTTCCCCAGAGATGTGTTCATTAACTTACCAGCACACCACTGACCCGCTAACGTGGTCTTTGTTTGGGCAGATGTTGGAGTGGCCGACCCCGGTGAGGAAGAACCACGGCCAGGTGGAGGGCCCCTCCATCAACAGCGTAGCAATGGACCCTGAGCTCCACTTCCTGGTGGCCCTAAGTGACAGAAACATGGTGATCGTGTGGAAGAGGGAGGAGTCCGTCTGAGCAACACGCGCTGCTAATGTCCGTCTGCTAGTCCTGAGTGGAGGTCGGGGTTTTTGATGCAAGTTAGGGTCATTTCGATTCTATTAAATTAATCGTTCAGTCATTATTCCCAAATGAGGAGACACCCATGGTGATTGAGGGTACAGTGTTACAAAGTGGCTGTGGTAAAATTCCCAGGAATTCCCTGTTTGGATCCGGGAAGTTTGATTCCAAAACTTTCCTGCAGTCCTCCAGATAATCTCCAGGAAAAAAAAGAACAAAATGTGAATCTTTAAGAGATTCACAAATTGTAGTAAATGATCCAATATGATGCCTCCCTGGAAATGCATTGGCCAAAGTAACTGGAAACAGAAGATATATCTTTTAGATTTAAAGTTAAATTGCTCAACTTAAATAATTGCATCAAATGATTTAATTAATTTTGCACCCAAGAACAAACACATAATGAACACAGGTTTTGACACAAGTGGAATTTGTTTTCTGTGCATACATTTATTTTCTTCAAATGTACATATTGAATGAGCCTCGCCTATACTTTTAAGGTCAGTCTTTGGACCTTGCTGTTATGTAATGACCTGATAACATGACGGAATGCAAACACACCTCACTAAAAGGTCAACACTGGGGTGAGGAGTAGAGGCAGAGTAGATATGCAGCCTGGATACTGATCGCTAAGATAGTGAATACAGCTAAATGTTTTCTTTCTCCCTGTCTCATCCAGTAGTGCTGAACAGACTGTATGTTTCTGGGTGCAACTCAACACGTTTTTATTTGTTGAAGTTGTGCCAATATATTGATTTAATAAATCAAATTAATCAATTTTAAAAACGTATTTCATTATTGTGTGTGTGTATGTTGGTGCATTGCATTATATTAAGTAAAACATTTTAATTTTAATGTCACCTTTTTTTAATAATTTAATGTATCACATGGTCCATTGCAGAGTTGGTTCTCATTTTTTAAAATCAACATCTGCCCAAACTTATTCTTTTAAAAACTCACAGTGACTATCTACACCACGACTTGGGAAATATACCATGCACTTAAAATATGTTGTGTGCGACTGAAATGGACAACTTTAAATTATGTTGTTTGACATTTATCCTGCGAAGCTTGTCAGCAGCTACAATAGCAGAATACATTTACAATTCATAAATTCAATTATATAACGTGCATTACTCAGAAATGGCCCTATGTGCATAATCATTACTTTTTGGGGGGGGGGGGGGGGATCAATTATCACGTGCTCCACCACCGGTGAGGATCAAAGTTCTTGTCTGCAGTACAGCCTCGAAACACCAGGTGAGAAATATTGGGATTGTAAGCACGCAGAAGTGCAGACCTCCTCGGGGTCGCAGCCTAGAATACTTGTTGTTATGAATGTTCCTAGCAGTTGAGTACATGGGGGGGCGGGGCTGGACGGGGGTGTTGGCTCCGCCTCATACTGACCGATTGGTTCAGCTGTCGTGACGTCACCGCCAGATCCCCCCTCACTGGCCAATGCGCACAAAGCCCTTTCTGTACCCACTCTACTGTACTCCGTTACGTGCCTTTGTGTGCACCATTTCGACGCAATGCTAATGGCCTCGAAGCAAGCCGCCGCAGCCGTTTAGTGCAAGAACGGGAAGAGGACAGCCCTGTTCACTCAAGCGGCTCGGCTCCAAATGCGCCCGCGACTGGCAGGTATAGCGTCGGAGATGCTGAGCGGGGCAACCTGCGGGGCCAAGCCGGGGCTCGGCAGCCTCCTGCTGGCCACCCTCACCAAAACAGTGCCGCCGATGTCAGGCGTGGTGGGTTGCCGCAGATTTCGCTCCACATCCTCGATGCACGGATTATCGGAGATGGCCAGGGAGCGGTCGAAGACTGTCACGTCGTTTTACAACCAGTCCGCGATAGACGTTTCCGCCGAAAAGGTAAGAACGGGCCGTTTGTGCCGGTGCACTCATCCGAAACGTCGCTCTTAGAGCGGTGGAGGGAGCGAGCTAGCTGCAACCGGCTTTAGCTTGATACTAATGCTAGCTGCTAGCTGTGACGCGTTCACGGACACCGATAAGGCAAGTGGATAGGAAGCTGTTTCGTATCTTTAAGCTAACTTAACTCGGTGAATTACATTTTTACTTGGGATACAAATGCGCGTCTAAGCTGTAGATTGCTGTCACCAATTAAATATGTGATTTAATATAAAATAATTTTCTTTATTCCAAATAAAACCTATCCAACGTCGCGTTATATTAAACACAAGTAACCTTGCTTTTCTTCGATTTTTTTTTAATATTGTGACAATGCATTGTTCGTGATCGTGGTTGTGTGCACAATTAGCACGCACATTAATGGTAACTCAAAAGTGACCGTTACGATGCCGCTATGTAATCGACTTCCAACCCCACCGAGGCCCTGAATGCAGCGCTGGTGTTCTTTGTGAGAACATTGTGTTTTTCAGCTGGCGACCTTCCGTAACAGCGGACGAAGTAACGCTGTCGTTTAACGAAATTTCCCGTGGGCTCAAATTATGTCTCTGCGAAGTTCGTGGGTCAAGTTCAGTCTGTCCACTACAAGTCAACTGGTACCAGAACTTGTACGTTGTTAGGTTATGGATTCAAATAAATGTTGGCAATTATAAATAGCTCTTTACCCATAATTGCTGAGAACACACTTTTTTCTTCTTCTTCTTCTTTTCTATTTTGTCACGTCAACAGAAAACCGCCCCCTTAAGCCATTTATTCCTTATTAATGACGTTTTAGGCCTGGTGAGAATATGAAGCACTCAGTGGTTTGTCACATGATTTCCAGTTACATGGATATGAATAGTCAGCTCCCCCCCCCCCCCCCCACACACACACACACAATAGGATGTTCATGGATCTTGGAATTTCCACTCGTGCATTAATGCACTTGAAAATCTCCCGTCACTTCTTACTGGGGGGTAGACGGCCATGATAACTTGCATTTACCTGCTCCGGACCAGGTAATGTTTAAGACAAAAACCTTTTTGTGGTGCACAAATATGGAGACGGTTTAGTCTTATCAAAGTCATGATCCCTGCAAAAAGAAACGCAGGTGCGGCTGCCAAATGCAGGGAGACATCTGGCAATAAATCACAGACTGTGAATGAGTACATCAACAGGCTTATAATATCCCTGCCCCACAGAGAGCACAAGAAGACCTGTTTTGCTGTTATGGAACAGAGTCAACAACAAATAATTTAATCTGTGTGTGTGTGTGTATATGTGTGTATATATATATATATTAGACGCTATGAATTTAGTCAAGTTTTCACATTAGGTATTGAATGGATGGTTAAGATGACTTCTTTTGTTAAAGATAAATACTGATATTAAAATAATATTTCTGAACTTGTTACTGAAATGTTTGTATAGTTTCTAGCACTGAGAGGTTTAACACAATAATACCCATCCCTGGTTATTTCAGATCGAGCACTGGTGGGGAAATGTTTTACAGGGGTTTCCTGTGTATTTAACGTTCATGTCTTTATGGGCGCTGCAGTGTCTCGGGAGCTGCTGTCCCGACTCTAAATGTGTGTCTAATGGCACGTGTTAATGTCTCCCCAGCCCTCAGTGCGACTGACCTTAGCAACCCTGCTGTATTCTGGGAAGTCTCCTGATGGCCACCACATCCTGGTAAATATTTCCGCCACAATGGAGGAAAAAAAAAAAAAGCCAGGGTTTTGCCCTTTTCCATTGACAAGCTCTCTGACCTCCCTGACTGGTCTGTGTCTGATCCCAGAGCAGCGCCAAGTACCTGCACAAGGAGCTCCCCGTGCGGATCGCCCACCGCATCAAGGGCTTCCGCAGTTTGCCCTTCATCATTGGCTGCAACCCCACCATTCTGCAAGTGGTAAGAACACAAATCACGAGACGCTCCGAGCCTGGCAGATGTTTATAAAAGGGGAAAAGGGACGCACCACTGGGAAGAGCCACTGAATCCGGATTCACAGGCATTCTTAGAAACTGAGAACGCTGCGTAGATTATACATAGTTTATATCTTACGTCTGTGAATGATACAGTGAGTTTTGGCCTCTTCTGGCGTTTTCCTGTCTTCGTGCACCATGGTAGTGGCTGGACTGGTGCCATAAATTCCTACTGTGCTCGTACAACATGTGCAGTGGCAGCAGGCCTAACCTTCAGTATGCAGGTCAGGGTGACCCGATAAGAGCTCGTGGTAGTGCTCCATCATCTTTCCATGGAATCAAATGGTGATGAAAATCGTGTATCATTGTATTGTGATGCACAATTATTTCATCTAAATCGATGAAAGTAAGTAAATGCTATATCCAGTTTCTTGTAAAATCTGATTGTCTTGCACTAAAGTTCTAAATATATTCACTAGTGTAGTTTTTTATTCAGAGAAGAGTTTATTAAATGAAGTGATTTTTAAAATTTATTCAATCACCAGAACACCTGCTATATGATGATATACATCCTTATTGAGATATTGCATTGCAGTTTGCTGTAAAAACAAAACCCTTGTTTTAACTTTAACTCTTTCACTAACCGTCAGTGGTTAAACTCGATGGAATCATCTCAGACCCTCAAGCAAGGACGTGAATAACAAGATTTTAGAAGGATTGACCAGTGCAGCTGGCCATCACAAATGTTTTGGTTCCGCTGTGAACCAGTGACCCTTCCTCCCAGTTTTTAAAAGCTTATCGCTTGAATACTGAAAACTGCACTGAGTATCCGTAGCAAGCATTTCCTGGAAAGACCCATCGTTGTTGAAGAGATCAAATGCCATTTTGGACAAACAAAATTCCTTTTAAATCCCCCCCCCCCCCCAACCCCCATTTCCAGAGGTGGCGGCGGCATGTCGTCCACACAGATGTCTCGGAGCGCGAGCTAATAAAAGCCCAAATCGCCGCCTGTCCCGTTTTCTTGTGGCTCGTGGCTTGCCCCCCCCCCCCCTCAGGGAGCCTTGGTTCGGACGGAACAACCGCCGCTCCGTTTCTTGTCTCACGCTGTTGAACCTTCACCCAAATTCCTTCCTCTCCGGAGCTCCTCTGTGCCGATTACATAATTCGCAGCTCCACTCTTTTGTGCGCCACCGGGGTGTAATGCAGGCCTTGGCGCCTTCACTCCCCCCCTCTGAGGAAAACAATACTCGAGGGCGGATAGAATTAGACGGAGGGCCGGGGCGTCTTCTCTTTTCCTTGTTTTTTCTACTGGGAAAGACTTGTTCAGCAACACGTGGAGCTGTACTGAAACGTTAGCCACGTGTGGGCATGTCAGTAGTGGCAGTGATGTGAGGGGGGGGGGGGCGGGGGGGGGGGGGGGGGGGGGTGTGAATGATCACAGTCTAACTACAGCCTCCACCTCTGCTGCCCTTTCTTACAGCATGAACTGTATATCCGAGCCTACCACATGCTCATCGACTTCCCCCAGGTGAGTGACTTATTTTATGCACGCACACGCACACGCACACGCGGGGTCATTAGTTTGTTTTCTTCACTTCTCTAGAAGCGGCTTTACGTGCAAGTTTAAACAGGAAGTGGAACATTTGTTGGCTGAGACTTTTCACCCGGCTGCACGTAGCGGCTCTCGTTTAGTTTGCTCAGCAAATATAATTGCATCAAATGAACCGAAGCGACTGCTGGATGTACAGGTTTAAATAATTGGTGAAAAACGAGATGCCAACATCAACGTTAGCTTCATTCAGAAAGTGTTTTGTTGTGCAATTTAAGGAGGCCTTCTTTAGAGAGAGAGGTTTTTTTTTTTTACTGCCAAGTGTCAAAACATTCCCCTCCCAGCTGTGTAAACCACACATTTCATCACGAAAAGGATATCGTTCTCATATCCATTGTCTTGAGTCAATGATCCGATATTCGCTGACATCATATTCGCCTGACGAAGCTGCGGGGAATTCGATCGGTACGAGACTACATCGTAAAAAACCACGTCAGTCCCAGGGATCCGAGCGGATTGAGTTTCAGTAAACGTGTGCCGTGTGAAATGGAGGTCCGTCCTCTTTAGTTTTATCTTGATTAACAGCGGCGGTGATGTTGGGTACCGGCTGAACACGTTTTCTCACATTTGTTCCTTTGATGAGCAAAGCTATTAATCAACCACTCCTCGATTTAATACTGTCATCTCTGTTCAGCACAGGGACATGTTTTGGTATCACATGAAGGTTTCCTCAACCGCACAGGTCACAAAGGGGAGGGGCTTATGCCCTTTGATCAGCTGAAACGTCTGTGCAGGAAATATATTCATCTGTGTTTTGAGTAGAAATGTAAATACTTATTCTCTTATCTTTGCTGAATTGATCAAAACGGGGTAACAGGGAGGCGCTGTTTCCATTCAAATCAAATATTCACACATCCGACAACAAGGAAACCTCTTGATAAAATGTAAATACAGTAAATCTTGTTTTTGCTGCTGATTTTGAAGTGTGCCTCGCTGCGTTTACAGATCAAGGATCAGGAGACGGAGGCTCGGTTCTGTAAGCTGGTGCAGCAGCTGCTGGACGACCACAAAGACGTGGTCACCATGATGGCGCAGGGCTTCAGGGAGTGCCGCAGGCACATCCAGGTAGGAACGCCTCGTCCAGCCCAGACTGCAGACTGCTCGGCCGCTTTGAATGAGTCCATTTTAATGTTCCAGGTCTCTGTTTTTCCGTGATTGGGTTTTTATGTTTTGACTCCCATTGCAGGACGAGGCCATCATTCGCAGCTTCCTGGATACGACGCTGTGCTCT
Organism: Pungitius pungitius; assembly: GCF_949316345.1. NCBI lineage: Eukaryota > Metazoa > Chordata > Actinopteri > Perciformes > Gasterosteidae > Pungitius > Pungitius pungitius. Next base: position 15,329,196 of record NC_084915.1, read on the forward strand.
CGTCTGGGCATCCGGATGTTGTCAACGCACCACCTCGCCCTTTACGAAGACAACGTACGTCTGGGTGTCATTACACTTCTTTCTTAAAACCTCTGTCTGTTATTTTGACTTATTTTGGTTATTAGTTGTCTCAAATGTTTCCAGTTACACCTCTCCAATGGCTTCTGACTTCTCCTAACTTGCTCTTTTTGAGTTTTGGGGGGAAAAAGGTCAAAAAAATTGAAAGTATTAGGTTGTAAAAATTTCGAAAAAGGAAATGAAATTCTTCGTCTATATATTTATATTCATTTGTTTTATTTTGACTTTTCTTTTGACCTTATGTATTTTGAAAAAAAAAGCCAAAACACATTTTTGCCTTTTTTTCCTGTTCTCGTTTCAGCCTGATTTCGTCGGGATGATTTGCAGACGTCTCTCCCCCAAAAAGATAGTGGAGAAGTGGGTGGACTTTGCCAGGTATGCAGCTTCTATTTATTCCTTACCTTTTTCGTTGCCTTTTTGCATGAGCCCCGTCCCGTGTTGACTGAGAGGAGTCAGAGTTCAGCTGATAAAACCCCCCAGAGGACACGCTGGAGCTGTCAATGAGATATGAGCAATCGTCTGTGTTTACCTTCCCTAATCTTATCTCGTGACCTTTCTTCAACTTTCACCACGCTCTAAACAATGTTCACACAGCCCGTTGGCTCCCGCTGTTGTTACAGGCGTCTGTGCGAACACCAGTACGGGAACTCTCCCAGAGTGAGGATCAACGGGCACGTTGCTGCTCGCTTCCCCTTCATCCCTCTGCCTCTGGATTACATCCTGCCAGAGCTCCTCAAGAACGCCATGAGGTGCCCTTACCTCCTATGTATATGTATATATATATATGTATATATTATATCAGTGCTGCCCACCAGTCCTTATTAGGTTCCCGCTTTGCTCTCCCACATGCGGGAAGGACTGAATGTGTAATATCTTGAAGATGAGCCGTATTATGAGAGTGTGGAACTAAAATAAGTCAGAAGGACCCGAGTGTGGGATTTTGTAATAAAAATCTAAATGCAACGCGTGCAACAAACAAACGCAGAAGTTGAAGTTTCGTTTGCTAAAATACAAGAAAACGGCACAGTAAAAACACGTTTTGGCTCGACAAAGAACCCATTCCAACTTGCAGCCTCAACGTGTTTTACAGAGCACAATGTTTGTTTACAAGAGGAATGAAGCCGACCGTGCATCATGTAAACGTGTTCCTCTCCACAGCGATTCTTCAGTAAAGTCACCCAGCGGTTGAATTCGGCACGCTCATGTGTTCTGGGGTATGTCGCAACGTTTCCCCCATGACATTCATGCACTCGTTGTGTCTCCAGGGCGACCATGGAGAGCCACCTGGAGACCCCGTACAATGTGCCCGACGTGGTCGTCACCATCGCCAACAACGACATCGACTTTGTCATAAGGTGAGCGGCCAGATGTCTGTTCTGTAGTCTAAAGGGGATGTACAAAAGCAAAAATCTAATCCACCCCCCCCCCCCTCAACTATTAAATCCAGCTGTGTCCATCCCTGTCAGTAGCAGAAAGACAGGCAGGGATTCTACAGGAGCCGATGATTCCCCCCAAAGCCTCCAAAAATAACGTCCCCCCCCCCTTTTACCCCTCTTTTTTTAAGGATATCCGACCGCGGGGGCGGCATACCTCACAACATTATCGACAAGGTAATGAACTACCACTTCAGCACGGCCGAGGACAGTGCACAGGATCCCCGGATGAGCAACCTCTTCAACAACATCACCAACAGCGGGAACCAGTCCAGCCCCATGCACGGGTGAGAGGGCACCGACGGTCCTGGGTTTCCCGGGGGGGTGGGGGTGGGGGGGGGTTGCGCACGCGCGTGGGGGGGCGAGATGGCAATTCTGGCGGTGTGTCTGGTGACGAGTGCACGGTGAAAGCAACCTGAAATAGTGAAGGGTAAAATAAAAGCCCTGAGAATCCAAGGCCGGCTAATGAAATGCCTCCAGGAGGCATCCAACAGAGCCTGACCCCCCCCCCCCCCCCCCCCCCGCCGTCCTGTGTCCCGCAGGTTTGGATTCGGCCTGCCCACCTCCAGGGCCTATGCCGAGTACCTGGGGGGCTCCCTGTCCTTGCAGTCCATGCAGGGCATCGGCACCGACGTCTACCTGCGTCTGCGCCACATCGACGGCAAAGGAGAGAGCTTCAGGGTGTGAAGATCGTCTTCCCCCCCCCTCCCCTCCCAGGAGAGCTGGCATGGACTTACAGGACTCTGGTCCACTAAGTGATAGCCCACGCGCAGTATTTCGGCAGAAACCTCCTAAATTCAACCGACCCATTACTTGTTTATTTTCTTTTCTTCGCCTTAGACCGATTTATAAGCTATGTTAGCTCTAAAGTTAATACTATCAGTTTTGTTTTTGTGTCCGGTGGCATGTGAATGTTGAAGGTTATCGATACAGACTGAGCACGGTAGTGTGTTGATGTTGATGTGGAAGTGGAAGGAAGTAAAGGAAAGAAAGAAAAAAAAAAAAAAAAGAGCTTCAGTTTTAGAGAGGCTTACTTTGAATACAACTAGGTGCAGACATTTCAACGCGAGACACTCCAGAACCCCCCAAAGTACACAAATCCTCTTCCATGGTGGTCATTATAGTTTTAATAACTCTACCCTTTTTACCCCCCCCCACGGAGTGATATTCTTCTACAGCTTAAAAAAAAATAAACAAAGACCAGCAGAAGCTGATCATCTGGTTTCTGTGTTGCATGCCTCGGTGGCCATCTTTTGTTCAGTAGTAGCCGCGTGGAGCTTTGTGGCCTTACTGTGTGCCGCTAGTCCTTCATCCGCATGCCGACCTCTCTTCGTCTCACTTCGCTGCCTCTGGCGCTGACTCGGAGGAACTCGTCTTGATTTCCCGCTCGACACTTTCAGCCGTCGTAGCAGCTTTTGACTTTATTTGAGAAAATTAACAATAAACCAGAGAAGTATTGTCTAATATTGTTCTTATATATTTTCTTTGGTTTTATCTCACTAGGTGTTTTTTTGGAAATATTTTTGCATAAGAACATATTTTTTGCACTGTTAAATATGGAAGTCTGGCTTAGCTAATGTTTTTAGTCATTATCATGGTCTATCTACTTTACTAACATCTCATCAACACGAAGACGCACAGATGAGTACAGAAACATGCCTTGTAATGGAAAATAACTCATGACATACAGATAATGGAGTCAAAATATTCAAATTGTGATCTCAAACTAATTAGCAAACCGTGGTCTCTCTGGGTACCCAGTTTGAAGTCAAATGATGCACTATAGAAGATCACCGAAGCCATAGACGACCACCTCAAGCACTCCTCTCATTTTGTTGAACATTCCATTCAGATCAACCAGACCTTTTGCTTAAGTTTATATGTTTGGAGTATTTTTTCACATTAAGAGTCGTGAGTTGCAATGAATAAGGTGGGACATTTATAAACTTTTGTTAAAGTCCTTTTTGAAATCCTATAAATATTTTACATCTGGCAAATTCAGCGACTCGTTCACTTGGCTTTGCGCTTGAAAATGTAAAATGAGTTTACATACAAATGTTTCTTGAGTCAAGATTTTTAGCTCAAAACACAAGTGAACTCTCTTAAGATGTATCCAAACACGATCTAATTTAATTTGTAAAAGGTTCATATTTGTTTTGACATGTAATGGAACTAAAATAGCCCCATCTAATTAAGCTAGAATGGCCTGTATTATTATTATCATTATATTATGATCTGTACCTGTGTTCTTGTTGAGGTGTTGTATGAATTCAGTTTTTTTTTTTTGTGGTTGCTTTGAAGGTTTTGCAATGCAGTTGATGAAGTTGCATCCCTTTTAGAGACGGTATGTCACCATCATCGTTTTTAGAGTTTCTTCTATTCAAAATTGTTTCTGGTGAAATGTTGATGGTGGTTTGTAAATTAAAATTTTGGCTGCCACACTGTGAAGTATGAAAAGCTTGCTCGCCCTCTGCTGGCCTGAAAATAAAAGTGCAGGCTCTTTCAAAATACTATTCTTTGGTAGTAGACGGGACGGATGGGTTTAAGGGGAACGGGGCTTACACCACGTATCAGGACATTTCTATTTTCATGCTCTCTGATTTTGTAATTTTTGAAAATAGAAGCGAGTCAAATACCACACAAGATAATTACAAGATCAATATTTGACTTTGTATTGGAGATGGAGTCATTTAACTAACATTCTGCCATTAATGACACTGAAATTGGTTTCAAAACATTTCTTTCGGTTGTGTTCTCTGTGACTAGACATTAAATCATACTTTGTTGGAATTTTGAACGTGACATTACATTGTTTTTACTTTGTCAATCACAAGTTGTATGGGGAAAAAAATCATCTATTGAAATAAGTTATAGGATAATATGCCCATAAGTCACAGAATATTATGTTTAGAAAAAGTTCTCAAAAGTTATTGTATTATGTAAAACATTTTTGCAAAGTCGCTAAAAAGGTTTTAAACAGTCATATAATTAAAGACATAGTATAGTATGCTGAAGAAAGTTTAGGATATAAAAAAAAAGACCATCTAGGCCCCACACAGGAGATCTGTGCCTCCTGCTGACTAAAAACCAGTCAAATGTGCAAGATCAATGTACCTGCAACATACATACTCATATTTCCTACTTTGTACGTGCCTTCGTTATAGCTTTACTGTTAAAACGATTTACCGTACACTTAACTGCGGAAGTCCTGCAAAAGTTCAAGCTGTGTGACTGAGACAAGAGACATTTATTAATGTGAGTCTTCCTTCTTGGCTCACTACACGTAATGCAAACATCTATCTTGCTTTTAAAAGGCCGGTTGGTCACAGACACAATACAAACGTTAACACGTTCTTTATTACGGGCTGTGAATTTCATCCTCCCAACACACGTGTTCCTTTGAGCGGAAGCAGAGACGAGACCAGAAGCTCAACTACACGTGCTCTTCTGCCTCAAAGCGAGCAGCACTTTGGTCATCTCATGTGGAATGTGATAACAGGTTTCTTATTCTCCAAAAACAGTAACACAATCGGAACCCGTTATTAAAAAAAAAAAAAAGAAGAAAAAAAAAGAAATGTCTCTTTAATGACCGCCTAAAGTGGAGGGGAAGGTCAGCGTTATGACCTCTAGCAAAGAAGAAGTACAAAATAGGCAACGATTCTGTAAGGCAAAACTATATTTGGACACTTGACACATTCATATTAACGAGTCTTCGTCAGATGATAAAATCTGAAGGAGAAAAAGGTTGAGGCATTTGGCCCTAACAATTTTACAAGAATGTAAAATAACATTTTAAGACTTTAGAAAGATGATGAGCGACTCTGCTCTTCACGACTCAAAGAAATGAGCCGACAGAGAGACCCGGCCATCACACAGGTCACATGGTTTGGCGTTTGGAGAGATGCCCCCTTCTTTGCTGACGCGTCGTGTCGGCAGATAAAATATTCAACCAGAGGCGCTTTAAAGAAACCACTCCTCAAAATGTAACTGGCTGTGTGAAACACAGACATGGCACTCAGAACATTATAGCCCTTTTTTTCTGCAAACCTTTTACATTAATCCTGGACTATAACGGATGTAACAGATCTAAAAAAAAAAAAAAAATGTTTTTAAAAAACAGACAGGGTCTGAACGCGTCTTAACCCAGAGAATAAATTAGCAGTCTGACGCTGCGCGACAAAAGTGAGGCGCTTTTAAAGCTGAATCCGAGCGAATGTCAGAGAAGAGATCTGAGTCACGGGGGGGCGGTTTGGGGAGGGGGTGGTCGAGGAGGGGGGAGTCCTTAAAGCCGCCGCCCTCACACGGTCATGAGGCCTCTTTCGTGGCCGTCGAGCTGGATCTTGATCTTGTGCAGTTCCTCGATCTCCTGGTGGTGGCGCTCCGTCTTGTGGCGCACCAGGGAGCGGTAGAAGTGAATGGTGAACACCACGAAGATCACCGCCACCGGGGCCATGATGATGGTGGAGGCCAGCGCCGCGTTCCAGCCGCTGTGGCGCGCCGGCGCCTCCGCGGGTCCGGTGGCGTTGGCGTCGCCCCCCGGGGGGCAGCAGGCCGTCCCCCTCTGGGGCCCGCCGGAGTCCACGGGCAGGAACTTCATCCAGCAGAGGAGCATCACCTCGACCAAAAACAGCAGGATGCCCAGCGCCGTGGAGAAGCCCCAGGCCAGCTCGATGTAGTGGTGCATGCGCTCGTGCGGCGACTCGCTGACCGAGTTGAGGTTGTGGATGTTGCTGACGGCCTCCACGTTGGGGAGGATGCAGGTGCTGATCAGCAGGGCGAAGAGGTGCACCGCCACCAGCACGGTGGTGCACACGCTGAAGGCGATGAGCAGCGCAGGAGGGTATTGGTACTGCATCTCCAGCTCCACCTCCACCATGGCCACCTGGATTTACATTTATTTAAAAAAGGGGACACGAGTGAGCAGGTCGCTTGTTACTGGGCGTCCGTTCTTCTGGAGGTTGGTCATCGGTAATAAAGGCTCATCAGCTGTGTTTTAAGACATCGGTCATAGTAGGAGAAATCCAAGAGAGGTAGATTTCTCTTGGTAGATAAAAATGACGTCAGTGATTCAAAACAGGTCCAATTTCACGTTTGATGTTTTGAACAGATCTCCTCTCATCTCTAACGTAGCATTTAGAGCAATCTACCTCCCTAAAACTGACACAAACAACACAATCAAAAGCTGCCAATGCTCACATGATAGAAGGTGGAGGCGGAGAACATTCTGCTTCACCAAGAATGAAAAATGACACACTGGGATTGCTGCATATTGGCTGTGAGGATCTGAACAAAACAGCACTCTGCACCCTCCAAACAGTTAACGTATTTATGATTCAACGGAAAAAAGGAACTCAGCGACACGAAGCGCCTCGGCTCAGCGACACGACGAGGGCATCATGAAAGCACAAACAGGAAGCTGGGAGACGGTTCGTGCGCACAGCTGAATTTCCGCACGGCACTTATGATATAATTACTTATGTTTCTTTTGGAGTATTTTCACGGTATTGAAAGAAGCAACAGATCAACCAGGAAAGCAGCTAAGAAACAAACGTTTCATTGGACGAAGGGAGAAAAAAGCGGTAGTTCATTATGAGGCTGTGTTGCACTTCGGCAGGTTTAAAAAAAAGGAAAAAAATAAAATAAAAAATGACTGACCATTGCAAAGCCAGAGAGCAGCGCGGAGGTCCGACTGGAGGCCTTCAGCTTGGCCCGGCTCAGGTAGAGCTTCCTCCAGGACAGCGCCTGCACCGAGTGGTGGTTGGAGCTCACCAGCTCCAGGTAGCTGCGCCGCACCCAGTCCCTGTAGTCCATGCCCCCGCCATCCGGGCAGCGCTCAGAGCCCCCCGGCGCCGGGGAACCCATCGGCACGTTCAGCTCGCCGCTCATGGCACCTGGCGGGTGTAAATGAGAGGCGGTCATGACGACACAAGGGACAACTGCAAGACACACAAAAAGAAGAAGAAAAAAAAACACAAAACATGTCGTGAGACGTTTCCTCTGAGCCACCGATCCGGTTCCCCCTCGTAGTAATGTTTGCTCAAACATCACGTCTTCAGTGAGCGGGGAGGAGGAGGAGGAGGACAGAACGATTAGGGAATGATTAAGTATGAAGACAAATAAAGGGAGTTTTGGAATGACAAGAAAATATTGTTTAACCTTAAATAATGATAATAAAACAAAAAAAAGGTTGATAATGAAATCTGAGCTTGTTGTCCTGCAGCTCTCTCTCTGCAGTGTTACATAAACCTTTAATAAAGCCATAATTAATTGGCCTGATCTCAGAGCTACTCAAAGTGATAAAGAACAATAAACTGGGATCACATGGGGGGGGGGGGGTATAGCTGAGAACATGAAGACGGGGGTATTACTTTGCGTAATGGTTTAATGAGGATTATTATTACATCACTGCCGGGTGCATAACATTAACCCTCAGATCGATCAGAATGTATGCCGGCATATTGTGAGAATTGATTTTTGCCCACATGACGCATGAACTCGGAAACTTGGTGCACGGTACAAAACATCACTTGATTTAGTGGTTGTCGTCGTTGTTTGTGCAACATGGCATGTAAATGTCATGTAAAATCCTATTTGAGCTCTTCTTTCAGCTCATCTCCAACAACAACAACACCAACTTTATGCTCTCGCAGCTTCTGCAAACGCATAATTATGCTGAAGTATTGCAACTGTTTTATTGGTGCAGCTTCCATAATAAAACTCTAGGAACTACAGCAGCTGTGGGTCCAAATGAAAGGTTTAGACGGGTGGCATAACCGCAGAAAGCTAAAGTACAAGTTCTAAAAGAGTCCCACCTGGACTCCTGCTGTGTCTCTCCCCCCCCGCACGGTGTATATTTAGCGCGCTGGTAACGTTAAGTTAGCAGGATCCGTTTACCGAGTTCAACTTCCAGAAAGCAGCTTCTGAGTCTGCATTTTTTTTTTTTACTCCACGTCCTCGTAAAAGCAAGCCGGAAGAGGACAACTGGTGGCATTAACATTGTGGTGCACAAACCGAGGAGTTGAACCGACTGCACCGTTCGTGTTCATAACCGGAACATTAATAAACTTAAACGCAGCTAGCCCATGGAGCGAACTGTTAGCTAACTACAGCAAACGGGTTGGGCTAATCAATTAGCCCGTCAGCTGTGCTACATTTCGTGCATTGGTGTAATCAAAACCCTCTTACCCGCGTGGTTGACGTGTCCTCCTCGGATGTGTTTCTAACTCTTTAAAACTCAAAGTGGGTCTCCTCTGCGCCCCCCGCACGACACGATGAATCGACAACCGCGTCGGAGCGAACCGTCCGCTCTGTTACTTCCGCTGCTCGGACGCGGTTATCTATTGACGAAGACGTCCCCTGTCGCCGCCATGTTTAACGAGTCCCCTCCACACCCCCCCCGCCGCGATGTTAGGTAAGTTCACCAGGCATGGGATCTTCCTACTTTTCCTGTTCTTTTTTTAAAATATATATCCGGGCCCCTGTCGCAGCGGAGACCTGAGGCAGGTGAGGTACAAGTACGGTCCTTTAGAAAGACGTTTCCGGTTCCTTCAAAATAAAAGCACAGGCGAGTCACATGGAGAAAAGGTGCCGGATCAAATCGTGTGACGTAACGACACGTTGACGCGGCAGCGGAATGCAAATACTGCAAGTACTTAAGTACGTACAGTACAGCGTTATATTTATATAGTTGTGGGGCATTTGGATAACTAATACAATATAACAAACAAACATGTTAAACATTATTGGATTCAAATTGATTGAATGATGTCCCACACTCCCTAGAGGCATTGCATTTCTCCTTCCTAGGCCTCAGCTGAGAAATGCTACTTCAAGAGTCCGAACAATTCTCAGGCCAATGTTTGTTCTTATTAAGCAGAATACTACTACGTTTGTATAATGTAATTAAGGAAATGTTGTGTTATATGCCAACCGGTTTCCTCAAATGACGCAGTTCGGATGGAATAATAACAATGACACACAGTAGTTATTAAGAACAGACTAGTGAAAATCAGAGATTAATATATACCCATCACGGACTCACTGGTATTATTGTCTTAATCTCAATAAAACTGCATCTTTGATTTAGAAACAGCGCAATGATGTCGTAACGTATTCGAAGGGAACAGCTAGAAGAGGCTCATGTGAATTCCAAAGATTGTGTGTATATTTGCCAACTAAAGCCATGTAAATAAATGAATTTCAGCACTTAAGATAAGACGTGAGGCGGGCAGATTAAGATGTAAGATAAACAATGTCACCGCCGCTGGCCTCTGTTGCCAGAGAATCTCTAAAAGGAAATAGCTGGAAGTATTTCATATTTCCCATCAAAGTTGGTCTCTCCATATTACCTTGCTCCCCCAACCTCTCCATCAGTTCCCTTCTGAAGGTGTCAATCTTTCCATTTCTTTTTTCATTCATGTTTCACGAAACACTCTGACAGTTTCATCCAATGTCTCTCTAGTGAAAGGATTCAATGAGGGTGGAGTGCACAGCGTATTTCAAACATTTATTGAGTATCATCACAGAGTCTGAGTGAGAGAGGCGGCGTGGAATCAGCAGCCAGAAGCGGCTCCGTGTTGCTGGCTTAAAAAACCTGATTCGAAGGATTCATTGGTGACACCGCATTGTATCTGCGACACCAGAAAAATAAAAAAGGATTTCATCTCACGTCCCGTGTCTTTCCTTTTGGAGGGTTTACAAGGCTTACAAAGGCACATCTGTTAAACAAAGTGCTGCACAAGAGGGCACTGACTGACTTAAACAAGAGTTTCCACAGGCTGACAGTTACGAGTGCACAGAGTGCACTAAAAGCCGTACAGAACACCCTGACCTTAATATGGCCCACATGTCTCTTTCTAACATCACTTACAATTTCCAGAGAAATATCAAACATATAGTTAAAAAAGCATTTGTTACTGCGCAGTACCAATCTATTGTTTTTCTTCAAAAACCCCTGTTTATGGGCTTTATTTAACTTTACTTAACGCTGACTACCGAGGTGCTGTGGATGGACTCCATGACGGCAGCCAGGCGACTGCACAGGTCGTGGGCCTGGTTGACGTGGACTTTGGGGGGGTCTTTAAGGACCACCGTCTCAGCTGAGCCGTCCAGGACCCGGGGCAGGAACTCCCCCAGCTTCACCTGCAGCGAGTCTGAAAACGAGAGCGAGAGCAGCAAACACGTATTTACTGTGCGTTTTATTTTGGTAAGCTGTTGAGAAAGCTGCCACCGTTTTAATTCAACGGATCTTACCGTCCATGCCCTGGCCCAGGCAGCGGCACCAGTGGCTGCGGATGCTCTCCGTGGCGTCCCGGTCCTCCCGGGACAAAGCAGCCTCACGGCCCATCAGGTGAAGGCAAGGGATGACGGCCTCGTCCATGATGGCGGTGCCCTCCGCCACGTTGGTCTCCTCGCCGCTGCAAAACAGCTGAGATGCGCGTTCATTCAACGCCTGCGGAGGAGGAGAGAAGTTAAGAGTTAAAAGAAAAGAAAACTGGATTAAAATTTATTTGTAGACTAAAAAACTAACTAATTGAAACTAGGCTGAGGGGTAAAAATGACTTTAAGAGTATTCTGGTCTTATTAAATCTAAAAATAATGGTGTCCTTTTAGAGACAGTCCAAATATAGCATTGTTTGTCCTCCAGAGCAAAATAGTAAATTTTCCTAATATGCAGTAGGCCAACATTTCTACTTGTACACACACACACACACACACTTCAAGCGCTGTCTTACTCACAATGAGGCATTTCCTCCTGTACACAGCAATAAGAGTCTTGTCCACGCCCCGCTTCTCTCCGTTCTTCAGCAGGGAGACGTTGGTCTCGTACGCGTGAGCCAAAAAGATCAGCGCCTCTCGCATCCTGCAGCACACACACACACACACACACACACACACACACACACACACACACACACACACAAGGCATGGGTCAGCGTGTCATTATCTCCATTAAACTGCAGTCCCACTATCGGCCAATCAGGAAGCATTTTGGTAGGGAAACAAATCTCTCACGTTTTATTTAAAAGGGAAAGACACATATGATTGCCAAGGAACACGTTGCAATATTTTCTTAAAACATGTTTTCGAAGTATTTGGGAAATAACTTTTTACTTTTAGCCTCCACTCGCCGCATGTCAGTGATAAAACACAGACCAGCTGAACTTCATTACGCTTGGGATGTTGTTCTTCCAATGCACAATCTAAGTGGATTCCTCCGTGTGTTAAATCCGGGTGGAATTATTATACCTTTTCTTTTTCTGAGGGAACACGCAGGTCGATATATGCCTGACCTAACATGTGGCGGCCAGGTGGAGCAGTGGTGGTTAAACGATTGACACCTACTTCCCATGCTGGTAGTGCTCCAGTCCAGTCAGCAGGTACACGAACACCGTTCTGAAGAGCCTGTAGTCATCTTGCCACTGCTGTGAAGAAGAACACAGGATACAAAATGACTCCATTTGTTTTGTTTTTTTTCTCAATATACCAGACATTAACTAAATAGAGGTGTTATTTCTTCTCTAATGATCAGCGAGGCAGGAAGTATTCCCATGTCACTCCTCTCTAAATAGACAAAGCTGGAGATATTCCATTTTTTTGTTGCTGTCAAATCTCATAATTAGAAACCAACAGATGTATACTTTTAATATGTGACGTTACGTATATGTTAAGTTTGCAATAAATTCAAGTGAGCCAACCTTTGGCCCAATAGACATGAAGTTGTACTGTGCCTAGTTTTCTGCAACTGCCCTTTGTAGCAAGATCAATCCAACAGAACATTTCTTTTAACGAATGTCCATCTCAAATGTACATTTACTGTCTTTGTTTAGCAATCATAGACAGCAGCAGAGACGGAATCATTTCCATGGAAATCAAGAATGAAAAAGAAAGAAAAAACAGTGCATCAGTCAAGGTTCAAGGTAGGCCCACCAAGTACTCATCCATATCCATGTCCTCTGGCCTGATGAGGCGCAGCTTGGTTCGGGCTTCCCTCATGATGCTGATGGCCCTGCATGTACAGAAAGGACATCGTGAATGATTTGAATCTAGGAAAGGTGCAGTTCTGTGCTCTGGCCACCAGCCGGCGGTATAAGCATGCTGTCTAATGTATTTCTGACATTTACTGCTTCGAGTAAAGCCACATTTGACCATAACTACACATCTGTAACGAAATAGTGTTTTTTCAAATCAACTAATCTCTGGAGTTATCAGAAATGTTTGTATCACACGTCCCCTGTAATCTAATTGATGGCCCAAATAATTCAACAACTGGTATGAATAGGATGATTTTTATCTTCAACTACGCAGAATTATTGCATTTCAACGAAATGAGTTGACAAGACTAAATAAAAATAAAAGGAAGAAACTTTTCTTGCTCATAATAGCTCATCTGTATTCTCATATTATGATGTTTTGAAACCTTCACTCGATGCAACAGACTAACACCTGGGACTCATCCGTGCGCACCTTTCATCGAAGCTCAGGTTGCGGTCGGTAAACTGCTCCAAAAGCGTCCTCTCGATAATGCGATTGGGTGCCTTGTTCTGGAAGAAGTAGACCAGCGCGTGCTGCAGACGAGCATCCTCCGGCGGCGTGGTCTCCTCCTGGGAGAGCTCGTACAAACGTGAGTACTCCTCGTGAAAGGCCTGAGAGGACGGTGGGGGAGCTATCTTTTAGTTCTATATAATTTACCCAATAAACTCAGGGTGGGCCAACTATTTGATTATTGTTATATATTTGATCAACTAAAACTTCTTACAACTAGAATGGTTTAAATAGTATCTGCTCTTCTTTAGGAGCCATTTGATCCTCTTATTAGCACTTTTTATTATTAATTGATACAGTATATGTTTTGTTGTGTGCAGATCAATTAGTTAACTTGAAGGTCCCTCATTACATCCATACATATGTTTTAGTGCTGTCAATTCTAATAACTATGTGGGAAAGAAACAACTATTTAAAACTACATAAAGAGAAAATATTGCTCCAGAATTTAAAGGTAGTCGTTGAATGCATCAATGTGGAAAAACTATCGATGATTGATAAAACATGCTTATTTCCATATTTTGTGAAATGCAGCGGTTCCCTCCAAGGCGTACATACCTTGATGAGGCCAGCCTCAGGGCCTTCCTTATCGAATATGTGTCTGGCCTTGGCTATGGCTAGAATGACGCCCTGCATAGCTGGAGTCAGCATCATCTAGAAAGTGAGGAGATTATAACACCAACTGGAAACACAGTGATGAACTAAACTAAACATTCGGATATTCATTGATTGTGAGGCTGTATCCCAGAAGACAGATCCTTTATTTTATTGCATTTCGCCTCAAATATCCACCAGTATAATTCATATTTGGGGCCAATGACTTGAAACGTTTGCTGTGTGGAAGTAGCTGGATTTCTATCGCATCAGAGCACACACTTACCTCTTCATTGTACCCATCAGCGTCCGCTCTGACCATGATCCTGCCCACGTTGGGGATCTCCACCTCTGAGACCTCGTTCTCTGTCTGTCGCTGTCTGGCCGGCACAGCCGACTCTTCCTGCTCCTCCTCCTGCTGCTGCTCCTCCTCCTCCTCCTCCTCCTTTGCTTCATGTTCAGTGGCCTCTCTGGAAGCCTCTGGCTTGCTTTCAGCTTGAGGCCCAAGGCCCGCTGCCTGCGTGTTGTCCTCCTTCGCATGGAGGTCAGATGGTGCCGGGTTGCTGAGCTCCGCTTCAGGGCCAGAAGTCTGACAGAGAAAGATTTAATGAGGCGCACATTAAATCAAATTCATACATTATCTGTACCTAACCTAACATTATCTGCTAATCCTGTTCAGGGCTTTGCACAGTGTGTCTTCCTGTAAAAACACATCTGTATGCAATATAAACACCTGAGGAGCAAAAGTCCGTAAAATACCATGCAGCATGTGTTTCTATTTTAACGGCGAGCAGGTGAACAAATTGGCTGAGGGAGTTGTGTGAAATCCAATATAGCTCCCTGTATCCAGTGAAAGGTTGATCTTATTATATAAAGTCAGGGGGGTCAGCAGACAGACTGCGGCTGAATAAATTTGGAAATACTAATTATAATTTGCATGCGATAAATCAATGTGTCCGTGGAGCCCCCCGACATGTCAACAGGACACAAGTGTTAATGAAGTGAAGTTCTACCGGAAAAGCCCACAATAAATATTACGTTTATTTTCAATGACAGAAGTGCTGATTCATTCACGGTGTAAATAGGGCCGTGGGAAGGGAAACAAATAAAAAAGACGAAAAGGATTATTATGGATAGCTGATGAAAGGAACCTACTGATAGCAGTGATCACTTCTCACCTAAGCTTATCTGTGCATTACTCGACACCCTGCCGGACACCAAGCCTGCATCCGATGCTAAGTGGTGGAACCAAACCCCTGACCCAGATGTACACACTTTATTTCCGTGGCCCCCGGAATCACTGACCCACATTCCACAAGGGGCAGAGCGGAACTTGCCCACCTGACACTGGGGCTCTCTCTCGGCCGGGGGGGGGCTCCGGGCGGGCTCCGGGGCGTCAGCGCCAGCCGCGCCGTCGGCGCCGCCTGGCTGGCAGCCGGGGCTCCGTGGTCGAGGAGGGGCCGCTGCCTCGGATTCATCTAGGAGGGAGACTGCGAGACCACACATGTGCTGTTGAGTAGTTTTACTAGTACATTCCTACGTGTACTTTATAGAACACAATGGGTCACATCGGGCACGTCAAAACATGGAGCTCACCTCTGGGCTTCTCTGTGGCATCGGGCTCCGGGTCTTTCGCCGCCTCCGCGTCCGGTTCGGGCCCCGAAGAAGCTCCCCGGTCCAGCTCCCCGTCGGTGGGGCCCGACTGGGGCGCCGGCTCGACCGCCGCTTGGTGTGCGAGTTCCGGGGGCTCCGCAGAGGCCGTGCGCTCCCCCTGGGGGGTCGCGGCGGTCTGGCAGAACTGCTCCTCCCATTCACTGAGCTCCTGCTGGAACCAGCGGTTGTCTTCGTGGACGTAGCGCCTGAGGACGGACGGCAGGGAGTCCATGCCATGCAGCACCTGGCCTGTCTCATCGTCTGTGTCCTCTAGGTGGATGCGGGGCGGAGTCGTTAGTGCACGTACTGACAGTAAGGGCTTGTGAAATGGTTATTTCTTATATGTAAGATGCCATTTTTCAACATTATGGAACAGCCTGTCTTTAAATATCCTTCCAGGATTATTCTAGATGAATGTAATCCACCCAGATGTACCTGCAATGAGGTGGGGTAGCCTGTCATCAATGTACATCAGGCAGTAGGCACTTGCGTTGGTCATTCCTCCAAAAGAGTCTCGCTCCAGCTCCTCCCACGATGACTCGGTGATGCTTATGTCGTTGTACTTCATCCAGCGCTGGTTGGCGTGGTCGTAAATGTAGGCCCAGTAATGGCCTGCTGACGCCTGGCCTTCGTGGACCAGCACGGCGTGGAGTCTGTAGGGTGCCTAGACGTCGGGGGCGGGGGGGGGGAGGGGGGGGGGGGGGAGTGGGTTACAGCATTGAATCGACACGGTGTAAAACACCTACACCTTCGGGAGCAAACATTAAGACTCTGTATTCGCTGCAGAACCACATTCACCCCATCGGTCTGTCTCTGATTTGTCTTCTTGTGACTTGTTTGCGTTACATTATTTCCCCGATCCTCCGCGGTGGATCGATGCAGTTTCATCTAATCTCCGTCCAAGGCACTTTCTGCAGCTCCAGTTGCAAAACACGTGTTTGAATTGCTGTTTGTCGGAGTGAATTGGGGGTGAGTGTGCGTCTCACCTGGCAGAGACAGTTGTCGGCGTACATGCCCTCCAGCATCTGAGTGAGCCTGTCAATACTGGCCTTCAGCTCTGCCACACAAAGACAAAAAGACACAGAAATGACACATACAGCTATTACTTGCCTCCCTATCAATCATTCCTCGCTTGCTATTTATGAGCGAACACTTACTGCACAGCGCATTGTTTGTTTTCAAAGCATAACTGCACTCCCTAAGTTCACATTCATCGCTCTCTAACTAGCGATCACAGGTACCTTCAAAAGGTAGCAACACAACATCCAGACTTCTACAGAGCTTTGTTTAGCGCGTACACTGTGACAGCAGCGTACCGTTGATGTCGTTCTCCACCTCTGTCCTCCAGCGCTGCAGGCAGGTCTTGACAAAGTGCAGCTCTTCCTCGGTGGCGCTGTGGGGGGCCGGGTGCGGCGGGCAGTCCACCGGGGGTCTGCACTGCGTGAAGGGCTTGTATATGGGGGTCCGCTGACAACTGGAAACCGCACCCTCCAAGGGATCTGCGTCTTCCTGTTCACTGGGAAATGCAAAGGGGAACCCTTTTTTTTTTTTTGGTGTCGTGTATGTTTGTGTAAAGAAGAAGCTCGTGTCGCCGGCCAGCGTTTCGTGAACCAATCATTGCTGTTCTCCGGTCCTCTGTGTACTCAACCTGTTGTCTTTGCAGACGAGGTCACTCAGGGGGTGGCTTGCAGGAGTCGGAGAGGCCGGTCGCAGATCTTCAGCGGGCGAAACACTCGTGGGCTTGGTGGTGGAGAACTCCAGCACAAACTGCAGCATGTCAGCCAGAGGATACTTGGCAGGTCCAGAGCCATAGTTCTTGTAGCTGTGAAGTAAAGACGGGACGCGTTTTGTTCATGATTTGTTCCCAAAAGGTCATGACCCAGCTTCAAGGAGGAGAACTTACCACTCGAGTTTCTGTTGAAGGGCTGCTAGTTGCTCCTTGAGTTTTTTCACTTCTCCTCTCCTCTCATGGGCCTGTCCTATGTTTTTGTGAAGATATCTGTAGACAGAAAAATCAGGAAATCGACGAAAATGGACCAGCACACCGGAATAGACAAGCAGCGCGTTTATAGTAAACAGAGGGCTCTCTATACGGTTTACACTTGTGAGATAACCCTGGTGAAAAATAGCACATGCATGTGCACTGTAAAGTCATCCACCTGGAAGCTTCTTTTAGCCTAAAGAAACGTGTCTAGGATCACGCTAACTGTGCAAAGCTCACCGGTCCATGTATATGATTTGTGAGAACTCCAGTTTCTTGTGTATCTTTTCGGGACGCCCGAGCTGGGTGTTGAATTCAAATCGAGACAATTCAAATGTCAAGACTGGCGGTAACTTTTTGAACCATCTCTGCAACCAAGAGAAAATAGGACATCAGGTAAGCATATGAAAAAAAAGCAAAATACCACATACAAAGAAATTTAGATGGCAATTGTTGAAATTGTTTACCTCCCGGCCGGGTGTGACGCTGTGCTCCGAATGCAGAGACTCGATCTCTCTCTCGACCATAGCTCCTTCCAGGCACTCGTCCAGGTTGTTGAAGCCGTTGACCTGCAGCGGGTACTGGCCGAACTGCTCGATGTTACACAACGTCTTACCTAAGCAGAGTCACGCGGGTTGTGAGTCACCGGGGGGGACAGAATTCAAATCAATGTCACTGTGAAAAACGGGACGAATGTGAAACCCCCGTACCCTCGTGTCTTCTCTCCGTCACAAAGGTGCCATAGAAAAGCTGCACCATGGGGTTCTTCTGTTTGTCTTCCACTTTGCTGAAAGCCAAACATGACGTTTTATATGAATAGACAAGACAAAGAGGAAAGAACATCAGCCCGTGCGTGGGGACGACGTCCACGCGCCACTCACTCGTTGGCAGCCAGCTGAAACGCATCCTCCAGCCAGTCGAGCAGTTTGTGGGAAAACTCACTGACATCCTGTAATGAGGACAAAGGAAAAGATAAACCGTGTAGTTGAAACAGTAAGGGATTAAGTCAAGGTTAAATAATAAATAGTCTCATGAGTTAATTCTTGATCTTGGAAACATTAGCATGACAAAAAAAAAAAAAAGAGAAAAAGAAACTTCCCTCAGGCTTCAAGCTCATCTCAACATCTGGCAAAGAAAATTGCCCACTTGTCACCTCATTAGTGTGCTTTCTGGAAAGGCAGTTAAAACTCCAACCTGCCAGTATCTTTACCAATAACAAAAGCCAACAACCACAAACACAGAGCAAAAAAATATATACATTTTTTAAACGCCAGAAATAATGTCAAATATCGCCTCGAGCGCATCTTGCAGAAATCAATGAGTCAATGAACGCGGAAACAAAACACTAACATGCTGAAATGACCGTTTGTTCTCTATAAATACTGCATTTGTTGTTGGTACGATGGTGTATTTTACAGCGGCGTGTGAACCTTGGTCTCCCCTGATTTATTGCATATTATTTTACCACACAAAGAAACAGATAACTAGAAACAGCTGGATTTCACGAGGTGCTGCCAGATGTGTGTTCTGACTTGAGCCTGGTCTTTCCGTCCCTTTGGTGAAGCGCCGTACCTGTTGGGCCTCGTTGGTCCTGAAGGCGTCTCGCAGCAGCTCCACCGCAGCAGAAGGATCCACAAACCTGCGGGTGGAGCCCACCATGAGAGCAAATAGACAGCGCAGCTCCTGCATGAAGGCTATGTTCCTCTTGTCCTGTTAACGCAGGATTGTTCACGTTAACAGAAAAATATCCACAGCTTGGTCACATTCTATTTGAACATTTTTAACATGAAAGTACGCAAACAAAGTGGCGGAGTAACGGAGTGTAGGGCAGGGGAGTTTACTCACAGAGTGGCTCTTACACTTCTCCAGTATGCGCTCAGACAGGTGATAGCTGAGGACCAGCCTCCTGAACACGGGCAGGTGGAACAGCGACTGCAACAGGACGGCAAAAACAAACCTTTTACCCGCTGTCAAATCATGACGACAGTGGTCACGGATTGCAGCGGTGCGTGTTAAGCAAGTTACAACTCCCATTTTTACATCGATATGCTTCACCTAATGCGACATAGGAATTTAAATAGATATGGACCATAATAAAATGAGGAAAAACAATGTTTCATCTTCAATGTTCCTCACACAGCTTCTTAAAACGCTTCAAACATCCAAAACGAATGTTGATCTGTAATCTTTTATGTAATTTCCTGATGATTTTTTGGGGAAAAACCTTCACGTGGATGTACTTTCATCTCAGTTGTCTGATGTTTTTAGAAAAAAAGTCTGCACTCACGTTGTGGAGAAAAGCGTGTCAGTGAAGTGGATTGTATTAGATTGACCATAATGTTGGGCAAACAACAGCATTTCACTTCTTCAGTCCAACCCATCCTCTTCTATAATTGGCTGGAAAATGAAAAGTCTTACTTTCTCTTACATAATGCTCAATTAGTTAAATAAGCTGCTCCTGTCACTCGTGATGAACTTAATACATTAATGACAGTGAGGTACTCATGTGTCTCGTCTGGTGGTGAGCGAAGCCACTGAGCACTTTAAGCATATCTTGATAAATAAAATTTCCATTTCAGTAGGAAATTCAATTATGGCGTATCGCTGTGTTACTGTAATTTATACCACAAAGGATAATAGAGGGAATATGAGCTGACAACTGTACGAGGTGGTCACTCACTCTCAATCTGATAGCATAATTACTTTTTAAAGGAAGGCTGCATTATCAGGAGTGGGGCTCTGTTGAATCCACAACAACCAGTTCAATTTTAACAAACTGCATTGACACCAGAAAAAAAAAAAAAAGAGGCTATCATTTCGCTTCCATTTGTATTCAAAGAACACCGCCTAATTTCCCCCGTTTCTTTTCCCAGATAATAAACCCTTTCCTTCGGGGGTTTGACTTCTAAATTGATGCGGAGCCACATCAGAGTTCAACAAAAACAAACAATCAGTGTCTCCTCCGTGTTCATTTCAGGCTCATGCCGGGACGTCCACAGCTCGCTCCATCGTCGCGCCGCTCGCTATTAAATCATCCGCACAGCCTGTGCATGTCGATGAGGGCTCCTGTTTCTGCCTTAATTCAGTTAGGAATGGGCTCCTAACAGAATTAGCAGCGTGGAGGAATCTTCTCATTTTGCGGGAAAATAACCCCCACGCGTTTTTTTTCTTCTTTCTTTTCTAGCGGATGTTGTTTAATGACTCTATTAGCAGGTATAAAAAGTCATTAAAAGTATGGGACGGGAATGAGAGGCTTCAGGCTGCGTTGAGCGATAGGCGGATACCATCTCGCTTTCTGCTTTCACTTCAAAGTTAGATATCATGGAAGGGAAACTACGCGCCTATTAGTGTTTCTTAAGCAATTCTGCAAAAGCTACTTTAGGTTTCAGCTGCGGAAGGATAAGAGACACTGTTAAAAACACGAGGACACCAGGGCGCTTTACAGCTGTTTTGCTCTGTGTTTGCTGTGCCGCTGTATTATGAAGATTTCTATTCAAGTGGCATACGCTCATTACAGGGCCCGACCACTCTCTCACGTACAGGGGAAACAAAAAGGACACACACACACACACACACACTACTGTATCAATCAACCCACACGTATTCTCACCTGGATGACGGCGCTGAACCAGCAGGTGTTGCCGACGTTGCGGATGCCCACGGGCCAGTCGTCCTGGCGGATCCAGTCTGCCGGGCTGCACATCTCGCCCTGGGCTTGACATCTCTTCCTCTTCATCCTCGCTGCATTCTCCTCCGCACTGGCCTCCAGAGCCCTGCAGGCACATCAGATCACGCGTATGAAGTGCATTACACCTAGTTAAGCCTCTCTGTAGTAGGTTTAATAATAAGGAATACCTCCCAGGAAAACAAAACGTATTATTATGAACGCTATTTTTGTATTTTATGCGGGTATTTGGTCATTCATCAAAGGACGATGATGGGCTTCACATTATTATTCGTTGTGTGTAAACCATTGACGGTTGTGCCAATGGGTGATTTAAAAAATAATTGGCAAGTGACAAGATCATTAAAGTCACTGTGGAATGTCATGGCAACCGATCCATTATTTCTGCTATTGAGATATTTTAGTGGTGGCAGAGACGCTTCTCTATCGTGGCTACGGAGGTAATGTTCCTGTTTTCAGCTTTCAGCCCATTTGTTTTGACCTTGTTATCGACAGGGCTTTGGATTGATTGATATACAGACAACATTAAACAACTGAGTCTTTCGTATCATTCACCTCCATTCAGCGGTAAAAAATAAAATCTAAAAAAGGCAGTCAATCGATAAACAAAGAAGCACTGCATAGAAAAGCGGGTTGTTTTGTACCTGTTAAATTCTCTCTCCTCTTCCTGGGCCTTGTGGGACTCCTGCAGGCTGAGCTCTATGGCCGTCTGCAGTTCGTCTTTTGGAGGTGCTGAGAAATCAAGACAGCAGCGTGTCAACAACCAGGTAAAAAGTGTTTCAACGGGCCACAACAGATTACAAAGCTATAAAGGCTTAAAAAGAGAGAAAACACTCACATCTATAAAAAAATATAATGCTTTGAGACAAGGTGAAACCAGAGAATGTTTGAATGTAGTACCACCTAGTTTTTTTTTTCCTCTTTAACACATGAATGCACATGAATTAATGAGTCTCAAAAAGTCCAATAAATGATCCCAGTATGTGATTGCAGTCACAATCTTTCCGCACGCTTTCTTTACCTTTCTGTCCCTCCCAGGCCTCCGCAGGCGGCCCCGGCTCCTGGCTTTCTCCAGGATCCTGGACCACTGCGGACTGGGTGGTCAGCAGTCCCACAGCATTTCCAATGTCCCCCTGGCTGGCCTTGAGGAGAGGAGGGGGGGAGGGGGGGGGGGGGGGGGAACAAGGAAAAGATAAGGCCCCAGGAGCAAAAATAGCAAATGTTAAAGCATACAGTTAAACATGCCTAATTAAGGGATAATAACAAAACAACTACATTTTTCGTGTCGGGAAAGCGGCAGTAGACAAAACATTTCTCATTTTGTTTAGAGCTCAGGCGCCCCTCCCTGAGCTGCGAGCTGTTCCTCTGCCTGCCCCCCCCCCCGGTGTCCCGCGCGTTGGTTGAGGCCTGCGCCGCAGCCGGAGCAGACCGTTTATTGCCCCGCGCGTCAATTATCACTTTTATGAGGCCCCCTGTTTTCTCGAGCTCCCCCGGGGATCTTTTCATTCGCAGTTGTGTTTCGAGACATAAGCGGCGTGCTGAGGGTGGAAACTAGGCACCCCGGGCGCGCTTTTAATGTAATCAAAGAGGGTTCCTCTAACGTTAATTACACAGTAACAGCAAGGGCTATGTTTTCTAGCCAACTAGCAGTACGGCTCTCGGGATGAATCCCTGTGACATTTTGAACAGACTTTCATCTTCTCCACAGGAAGGCTTCTCATTACACGTCTCTTATTTTTCTCTGGGCTCACAACAATGATAAACACTACTGGTCCCCAAATACCATTTTCTCTCACGCTCTCCCAATGGTAATGTTTGTATTTAATGAGGCGTGGTTGCCTTAGGCTCAAATAGTAACTTGAACTTACTAAATTAAATCAAAGAGGGGTTGGATTGTATCTTAATCAGTTATTTTATTCATAAGTATTCTTACAGCATACTGTAGGAATTTACATTTAGATTCAACTTAAAGGGCCCTTTGGTCGGCTGTAATGACACAGTTGCTCATGTGCTATTATGTGCAATGATCATGCGACACATGAAGGCCATTCCATTGCTTGCATTGTTACAAAATAACCTCATGCCACACAGCAGGGAGCCACCACGCAACGTTTCCCCGAAAGGACTTCTAGGGTCTTACATTCAGAGCTCTGTTGAGAATCTGGGGGTCCTGGATGCCAGTGATCTCCCTCAGCTGGTCGATGAGGATCTCGCTCTGGCCGAGTGACGGGATTGGACAAAGGGAAACAATAGTCAGGCTTGAGAAACAAGGAGCTAACTCGTCACACGTGATGCACACATGGTTCAGGCTAGTCATCGACTGGCATTGAGACTTGTATTTTTGAGACGGGGCCCAGAGTGGACTTTCCTTTGGGTTCATGGGGACTGACCGGGGACGAGGTGTCATAGTGTCGGGGGTTAGCCGGTGACCCGGTGTGCAGACACACATTGGATCTATATGGAGCTCAAGGACAAAAGTCCAAATGCCAACATTGGCCTGCATGTCGTCTGGGTGATGGAAATGGCTGAATGACACACAGCCAAATTCCTTCACGTAAGTAAGCAGCATTGAGCGAATAATATTTGGAAGTGTGCTTGATCCAGTTTGATGATGGGATTGATAATCACACCAAGCATATGTGAGGAAGAATTCCTCTAGGAATACAATAGCTTTAGCAGAGGAAAATAGCACATAACCCCCCTCATAAAAGGGAATAATGGTCAGCTTTCACTCAATATTTACTGCAACTATTCCTTTAATATAAGTTATTGAAAAGTTGAAAAGGGGTTTTTCTTTACTACGAATGGACTCTTTGTATTTCACAAGGGTATTCTTGACCATTGGTTTTAAACCAAGCTCAAACCCTATAGTGAATGAATTGGGGAAACCCCATTTGTAAACACGACCTCTCAAAAGCCCGTCATGTGTTTCGACCTCATGGACATGGAAGTACTAAAAAGCAATAACATAAGACTGCTGAGTGAGAGGCGCTATAAAAAGCCTGCTACCGCAACAACAGGTGGACATGTCAGGGTGTCAGTCTCTCACTCACACACACACACACACACACACATAAAGGACGTCAGGAGCAGGCTGACCAGACTTATATGGAGCTCAGTGGCTATCTGAGACCCTCTGAGTTAGCCTCTATTTTGGGCCCCTGACATGGATAGCACAGGCTTCTGTTTATCATTCCTCTCACCATGCCACCAGGCCCGAGTGATGCCAAGGCACGGGGTCTCTCTCTCTCTCTCTCTCCCTCTCTCACACACACCTCATACGTCAATACTAAAAAGAACAATGAGGTGAAGAAATGGTATCATAACACCATTAACGTTAACTTTTAGTAGATGACATCAATAGAAGCTGGGCTCAATGGTTCATTGGAAAGGCCTATTGATGGAGCAGAGTGCTGATTGAATGGCTAAATACTGATTAAAGAGTTTGTGTTACACTCTATAATAACCTGGTTATTTAATGGAAGATGGTACTGATGAGTCATGAGAGTAGCAACGGAGAACATCAAATGTGAAAGATTTCATTTGTCAAACCGTCTAATCATACTGACCGAATGTTTTAAACCAAACGCAAATCATTTAGCAAGCAAATATACACACAAAAACTAAGCTTTGTAAACATATAAAATACAAAAATGGAAACTGCCACATCATAAGTCATCTCAAAAGTTTAAGTATCTCAAAAGTTTAAATTTCTTGCTGTCGAATTCCAAAGTATTTTCTAAAGATTGTGTTATTCCTTCGGGTTTTTCTTCTACCCTGTTGGAATAAAACGATGCTACAGCTTTCTTTCAAAGTGTGTATTTGTAGTAGAGGTTTGGCCTCGTGTCACCACACCGCGGTGCGTTCTCACCGACGTCGCTGAGTTCTCTCCATCTTCAGTCTGTTCACCTCTCATGGCGGACAAAAAAACTGGGGGGGGTGCAAATACGTGACTTTCTTCCTGTTTTTCACCACAAGCTTTGAGCCCTCGGTCCTGGTCCGGGTCTGGTTCTGGGTCCGGGGTTGAGTCCGACCTGCTCCATCTGTCCAAACGCGGAGAACGAGGAGGAACCCGCCGCGCGCGCACACCTGTTAGGAAGTGCGCGCGCGCGATGGCTGAGGCGCGCGCTCTGTGGCGCAATTAACGTGACAGGACAGATCTTCATTTTCTTCATACTTCAGTAGTTCCCTGGAATATCTCCTCGATAACCGGATTTTTTTGTTGCAGAATTCCTGTAATATAAATACACGTCATTAATTCTAACCTGACATGAACTCTGCAGAATGAGTACTTTTAATATATAAAAACGTACAAATATTACATGACTAACACGACCATTGCTACATTTGACTTCCTTTTACTTTAAGTATGTTTTTGAATGCAGTCTATATGCCTAACAAATTGTCATCACTTTTGGTATTTTTTTAAGCTTTGTGATCTTGGTTTTAAATAAAGGTGTTGGGGATATTTAGGGTAAAATGAAAGTACGAGATACTCAAGAAAGAAAATAGAAGAAACAACTACTGAAAGTTCAGATCGCATCATGGCATCCTCAATTCGGGGTGTTGAGCTTTTAAATGGCAGAAGTGTTTATACTCCTCTCAGATTGAGCAACACACTGACACTAAACAAACCTTCAGGGAGTCGTTATTATATCACCTTACCCCCCCCCCCCCCCCCCTCTCCCCCCGCAGTGGAAAATCAATACCAGTGCAACCAAAATGTCTGCACAGCCCCGTTTATTGTTCTTCCCCTACACCGAGCACCGCTTAGCTTAAAACTTTGGATATCTTTGTGTTGACAGAGGAGATGTTTTGATGGGACATCTGAATAAAACGTGTCCTTTTGGAAGGCTGATTTCCGGTAACGTGATGTCTCTCATTTGGCTCACTCTGTTGCTCTCAGGTAAGCTGCTCTTTTGGGCTAAAGATAAAAAACAATTGTATCTCCTTACAAGTATGAGGTATTTGTTTCTCCTTTGTAAAATGCTCCATCGAAATTAAGCAATGTATTTAGAAATTTGAACAGAATTGTTTACTCTTTGACGTATTATTTGACTTTCATTTACTTTTCATTCTGTTACAGATTCAGTTTCAGTAATTCTTTGATTTTACCTTATTGCAAAATGTATTGTGAAACATATTTGTGTAAAACTCAATGCATTTGAAGCACTGCAACATATTTTTGTATTAAAGCTTTAGAACTGTTAAGCAATACAAAACCTACTTGTTAAGTGTTTTGCCTTTAAAAAAAAAATCCTGAATGATAAAACTATCAACTGCATATGTAAAAATGTGATTACCTCTTAATCAATACATCCCACTTTTTACATCTGTATGAACTGTAACATGTTAAAGAAAGTAACCGATGCATCCCTCCAGCCCTCTCAGCATGGCTGGAATAACTGTGGTTATTTATTTATTTTACTTCAGCAGCTCACCTGGCTGAATGTGTGCCGGAAAAGCAGAAAAGATCCGCTCTGAACCAGCTGACCAGGACCCTCCTGAGGAAATACGACTGCGGGGTTCGACCTGTTCATAACTGGACCAGTCCGACCGTTATATACATAGACCTCATACTGCAGTCCGTCCTTGACGTGGTACGTGGAAAGCACTCAGCTGCTTAAAACCAGAGATCCCATGTATTGAAACCTTAAATCATCTATTACGTATCATTACAGTTTTCTCCTTTCCGCAGGATGGAAAGACCCAGAGCATAACTACAAGTATTTGGTACAGACAGGTGGGTGGCACATCACTTTCCTTTGGGATTCTTATGGTAAAGCTTCAGGAGACAAGCCTTGTCCCTTAAACAGAACAACGATCTACCTCCTCAGTGACTGACTTTCATCATTTTTAAACAACTTCTTAAAAATGGTGGATTTTTCTTGACCATTTACTGAAAATCTTAATTTAAAATAACTTCCTACTTGTGCAATATAAACACTTTTTCAAACAACAGTCTTTCTCTGTGTACACAAAACACATTTCTGTATATCAGTAAATGTGCATTATTGTCATTTCTTTTTTTGTTGATTTTTTTCTTCAAATTAATTAGGAAATATACTGTCCTTTTAAATAGATATATAATCATACAGAAGACATCCTCCTGCACTTTCAGATCTGGACAGACGAGTTCCTGGTTTGGGACCCGGAGGAGTTTGACGGCATAAATGAGATCTCACTGTCATCCGATGCCATCTGGATTCCTGATGTTATTGTTAGTGAATTGTAAGACATTTTTTCGATTCGAGGTTTACGGTGGTCGAAATCAAAGGCCAGGATTTTGGAACGTGTTTCCCAACCTTTCAAGTAGCTATTGACCTCCATTGATTTCAGTTAACTAAAGAATTCCGCTTGCAGAGAACTTGACCCGATGTCCACAGTAGGCCCCCGAGCAGTCACCTGTTTAAATGAAAGCAAATACATAAGTAATATATAAAAGTGTCTGACTTGCTCACCACAGAGCTTTGAAAATATATAAATCTGCAATTTGATGAATAACGTAGACACTCTAACATATATATTGCGGTCATACAGCCAACCAAATTTAAATTCACGACCATCTCTGTTCAAAAATGTCATCGCTTCCTAATTTCCTACTGTAAGATATTCAAAGAAAATTTACATTAATTGCAAATTAATTTTATGAGGTCGCAGTGACATTTCCCTTCCAAATTCCCATCCACCGAGTCCAAGTGGACATTTGTGGCAGATTTAAAGCAATTCTCCTACATATTTGTGCTAATTACAATGAACGCAGGCATGTGATCATTCCCGTGGAACTTGGACCTCCAAAATGGCCGCCACAGCCTGACGACCCTGTGTGTGTGTGTGTGTGTGTGTGTGTTCCCAGCGTGGACGAGGGGAAGTCCCTACCGATCCCCTACGTGTACGTGAACGCCTCTGGCTCGGTGAGGTACTACCGGCCCATGCAGGTGGTGCTGGCCTGCAGCCTGGAGATGTACGCCTTTCCATTCGACAAGCAAAACTGCAGCCTCACCTTCCGCAGCTGGCTGCACTCGGGTGGGTTTACCTGCCTCTATCAGGTGATCCGTAAGGCCTCCTGCAACTTCCTAGAACCTATTCAAACCTTTAAGGGAGGTAACAATTAAAAACACACCTCACTTAACCAGAGCTCTCAAGCGTCTTCATCAGAAAATGAAGCATGCTGTATAATCAGACTCCCATTATTCGGCTCATTGGTCAACACCTTCAGGATCTCAAAGGAAGGGCACAGTTATTTATAGCATTCTGTAGCTTCCCAGTGGCTTTATGTATTCAAATCTGAATATTTACATTTTGTCCCGAGGTACATATGTTTTCCCATCAAAATGTTAATTTCCAAATCCCATCAAAACTATCTAAAGTGAGCGAATGATCATTTTTACGCTTTATTATTATCAGTTAAACAATTAAAATAAATGTCAACCATTTATATGAAGCAGAAAGTTGAATAACTGGTCCATTGTCAAGGTTGCGTTGGTTTAGCACAATATATCATACACTACAACCGGCCGTAAATGATTAATATACCGCACACTTTAAACTGATTTGCTTGTTTTTGGAGGCAACACACACATTAAAATTTTTATTTCACCTTGTGTTGAGGCCTTTGGACCATGCAATCTACACAAACACTCAGTGTGTGTGTGTGTGTGTGTGTGTGTGTGTTTACCGGGAGGCGAAAGACATGGGGGAAAATTTACCGCTGTCCCCTTTTTGTCCTTCATTATCTCTCCCACTCGCAGTGAAGGAAATAGACCTGGCGCTGTGGAGGAGTGCAGAGGCCATCGCTAACGACAAGAGGGAGTTCATGAACGACGGAGAATGGGAGCTGTTGTCCGTCCCCTCGAGCTACTGGCGGATCCGCCAAGACGGCACCAGCTACGCCCACATCCGGTTCAACGTGCGCGCGCCCTCGCCGTCACATTAGCGCAGAGGGAGTGGTTTGAGCGAGAGGGTTAAAGTAATGTCAGAGAGTTGGTCTGCACTGTGATTGCTTATCGATGGTGAGCTCTAAACTGTAGCCTCTCTGTGTGTTGGACCCCCCCCCCCCTCCTCCCCAAACCCGTCCACGCCACGCGGGGGAATTGCAAAGTGTAGAGCAATTGGCCGCGACCTTCATGGATCGGGCTCGTGGGCTAATGCCAAATGATGGGAGACTGGGAAGGGGTGTGGGGTGTGGGGGGGGGTTGTGGCAAGCAAAAAGACGGATAGAGAGGGAGGCTGATAGACAGGGGGGGGGGGGGGGGAGCCCCCTTAATGAGACTGTCTCAGTGGCTGCCTGATCAATGGACTTCTTGATAGTGGCGAAGGGAAATGGCCCCATGGCCCATTGCAGGTGGAGAGCGGGGTGTGGGGGGGGGGGGGGGGGATGCTATTTATTCAGCGGAAAGAGCGAGAGAAGGCCTGAGGTCTGATAATGGAGCGTTTCATGGCTCGCTGGGATGTCGCTACGTGGCGGCAGTTGTTGTTGCTATGTCACATGGAAAGGTGCTTCTGGTGGTAGACGCTCACGTTGACTTCCAGATCTCAATTTGTATCATTTTTGCAGCCATGACGACAGCCACGTGAACACCTAGGGGCCAATGAAAGCGACGCGACACGGAATGGCCGGACACAACCGGAGGGAACATGTTGATTGTGTCTTGTCAGCTGACCTCGTTTGTGCTCGCCCTCTTCCGCCCAGGTGTTGATCCGCCGGCGCCCCCTGCTGTACGTGGTGGGCCTCCTCATCCCCAGCATCTTCCTCATGCTGGTGGACGTGACCAGCTTCTACCTGCCCCTGAGCAGCGGCACGCGCATCGCCTTCAAGATCAGCATCCTGCTGGGCTACACCCTCTTCAGGGTCAACCTGACGGACGAACTGCCCGCCACAGCGGTCAATACTCCCCTCATCGGTGTGATATTTCACCGCTTTTTTTTTTTTTAGATATTCCATTGTGTTTATTTTGCACACATCCTTTCTATTTGACAGGTTTTGCAAAAGAGATTAAAATTCCAAAAACGCTACCCGGGGGTTCCTTTAAAATGACATAAATAAACTCCACCGAGCATGCTGACCTAGTTTGTATCATAAATAGTACAAAAGCAAGTATAAAAGGAGGGAAAGGGAAAACAAGGACTCGGGCCTATCAAGTGTCTGACTGATTTGATGAATTATGTACAGTACCAGTCAAAAGCTTGGAGACACTTTCACATTAAATTGACTGAGAAAACGAAAACAAACTTTTGACTGGCACTGTATGCACTGTGTCAACACCAAAATGGACAGCGATACTCCATTCATCAATAAAGACAGGTATAAAAAAAACGCCATCATTTGCGCCAAAACAATCAATGAGGCCCACATCCTGTGACATCTGTTTTGTCTCCTGCGTGTCCCCCCTCGCCCCCCCCCCCCTCTCCCCCAAGGTGTGTTCTTCGCCGTGTGCATGGCGCTGCTGATGCTCAGCCTGATCAAGTCGATCCTGGTGGTGAAGCTGCTGCACCACGGCGAGAAGGAGGTGCGGCAAATGTCGCTGTCGGCCTGCCTGCTGGACAAGTACGGCTTCACAGAGAGCGCCCTGACCTCCATCAGGACCCTCGATCGCGTCGACCCCTCCGCAGGTGAGCCGAACCAGCTCCGGGGGGGGTGGGAGCTTTTTCCTATGCTCGGGTTGGAGTTTGTAACCCTGAACGTGAAGGCGAGATGCTTTGGAGCCGCTCGTCTGTGGTTCCGCGCCATCTAAAGGCTGCGATGACCATAACTCCTCGTATAAGGCCGCTTTAAGTAAGCGTGAGGGGTTGAAATAATTCCTCTCGGGCTTAAAATTTAAATCCCTTGTGAGAGTTTTTCATCAACGATAAGAGGGGGGAAGAGCAGCCCGTACCAAACTGAGCCCCTTGGAAACAAACACCATACAGGAATGTGAATACTGTCCCTCCCACAACGATCGTTGGCAACTGTACACGTTTGTTCAGAGAACCTTGTTATAAACCAGCACTCATCATTCCCGTCTCCAAGCAGATTATGAGTTCGACGCCTCGCTGGAGGAAGATCTGCTGTCCCTGAACGAGATGCCGGAGGTTCCATCTGGGCTGGAGTGGCTTCTCCAGGAGCTGGTTTCCCTCCACCTGGCCTTCTCCCAGGAGGACAGTGAGTCCTCCGCTCAGGCCGAGTGGCTGGCCCTTTGCTCCAAGCTCGACTGCTTCCTGTTCCGCTTCTACCTGTTGGTTCTGGCCTCGTACGCCGCCACGCTGCTGATGCTGTGGGCCAGCTGGAGCTTTGCCTGACCGCTTTGTCACAGGCTTTAGTGATTGCTTTAGTACTGTGAAAGAACTCTTTGTTTATGATGTTCATTTTTTTTCTGTTTTGATGCAAAGAAAGGGAGATATTTTATTTCCCTCACAAAAGCTGTTAATTAGAACTACAGAGAGTGGGATACGCTTTATGCTATTTAAAATATACTGCATCATTACTTTTGTGGGGTTTTCTTCTCATGTCATTGAACATTCTCATTCTCATAATTGAGTATGAAACCCACCTTTACACTAAAATGAATGCGTACAATAGACCATTTTAGGGTTTGATTCATCGTTCATTTTTTTTAATCTACATCCTCGTTTCCCAAATCTCAGCTGAGATCCTTTTTACCTGCGCTGCTCGCCCAACCTCCAGATATCACATTGCCACTGTAGAGGCAGCAGTACAGTTCGAGACGTGATGGTTTCGCATCTGCCGTCGTGAATTCTCGACAGTGAAGGTTTGACTCAAAGATAACGCGCAATAAAGCCGCTCTCTGGAGATAACCCTCAGTGCCCGCGTGACGTGATGATACTGTATTCACACTTTAATCTCCATCCCGCTGCCACAAAATAGATCAATAAAACCCATTCGGAGCTCAGCTGCCGCTTCTCCATTCCCTGTTGGTTTCCTAATAGTCCGAACTAGAATATTTAAAAGTGCGTCACAGCCAACTTTCCGATGGAAAGATCTATAATAATGTGATTTTCAGTGTCGGCAGACCTCTTCTTGCACTGGATCTGGTTACACGATGTTGCGCTAACTAAGCCGAAGATGCATGTTTAGTTAGGACTTTCTGCCTTTTTATTTTGGGATCAAAAAGCCTGTTGTGAGTATGAACGCCTCTCAAGATGGATCTGCTTACTGGAAATAAAAGAAAATCCCTTAAAATGTATTTGTGTGAAGTGAAAATAAAAGCCTAAAAACCAACCAGAAACCCGACTCCTCACGTTTCTCACACACCCAAAGTCATGTTAACGTCATGTTCATGTTCGTTGTAATCGAGAAGCTAAAAAAGTAGGTTGAACAAACATGGTGTTTGATGTTTAGGAGTCATGAGTGAGAACGCGTCTCAGTGCCATAGACTAAAAAACAAAGGGAGCAAGGCGAGCTGTGATACAACCCCTAAAAGATGAGTAAGCACACATTCTCCCCTCCCTGGTGTCCTCTGCAGAAGCAGCACCATAACGGCGGTAGAATCAGCTGTCCCACATGTTAGAGACGTTCAGGGGTCTACATACCTTTGGCCATGTCGTGCATGTCAGTGGACACTCAACTAGCAGCTGTTTGATCATTTCCTTTTGGCTAAAGGCACAACTGGACGTTGTGTTAAACGGTGGAGCCTTTGGCCTTCACTGTGCCCAATCACCGTGACGTAACCCGGTCTGACGCCGGGCACGCAATTTGATTAAGACAACCGCTCAGAACGTGACATACGATCCGCTCACTAGCTCTCATCTCTGCAGTCGCTGTTTGGTGCTCCATTTACCTCGGAGAGGTTATTGAACACGGAGGAGTGTTCAGCTAACAAGGTTCTTCCCCCCCATCTCCACCCCTCCACCCCTCCCCCGAGGCGGATAAAGCGGACGCATGTGGGGGGATACGGGCCCGAGGCGTCCCGCGGCCTCTCGTCGGACTTCCGCAGCGGCGGGGAGCGGACGCAGGTGAACCGGAGCCATGAAAGCGTCGGCGGCCTGGACGGCGCTCGTCCTCCTGCTGGTTCGAGGAGCATCGAGAGCCTGCACAGGTAACAGCTGACTCACCACTAAACCCAACCCTGTGTGGTATGACGGCAATATTAGGCTTTATTACTCATGTGTTTGGCATTTTGCTTTTGAATCAAGGCAGAAGCTTATTAGCTCTTTTGGAGAAAATATCTTGATATTAGATATGGTATCATTAAATAAAAAATTTAAAAAAAGATGTTGAGTCCT
The DNA here is from genome assembly GCF_949316345.1 of Pungitius pungitius. Lineage (NCBI taxonomy): Eukaryota > Metazoa > Chordata > Actinopteri > Perciformes > Gasterosteidae > Pungitius > Pungitius pungitius. The sequence continues at coordinate 15,362,386 of NC_084915.1, forward strand.
ATTTTTTATATTGATTGTCAGAAAGGCATCTCAGTTTAGGTTTCTCAAAATAATAATAACAGTACATGACAATTCCATTAAGAAATTGGAAAACAGCTCAAAAAGCATAGCATTCATAATAATAGCAATCGTAATAACAATAATACACTTTTTTCTATGTCGGCCGTGTCGTTGTGATATTTATTTTTTAAAGTAAAGAGAAGTTGATTGAGACAACCTATATTAAGTCTTTTAGGACCATTATGTACACAGTGTACTCAGCCAGATGTTATTAGCTATTTATTCCAATGAAGAAAAGGTTTAAAAAAAAATGTCTGCTCTAAAATGTTGAAGGATGATTGACTTGACTTTGGCCTGTTGATAAACATGTTTAAATGATTTTAACAACTTTCGATTGACATGATGACATAATCACTATTTGTCGTCTTGACATTAGCGCATCTTACTTGATTTTAAATTTGAAACCTTTTCAGTGAAGAAACCGGGCAGCAGCCCTGGGAGATTCGCCAACGCCACATTGGTGCGGCTGTCTGAGTTTTTGAGTGCGGGGTACAAGAAGGGAGTGAGACCCGTGAAGGACTGGAGGACGTCCACTCTGGTGGCCATCGACCTCATGGTTTACTCCATCCTCAATGTGGTGAGTTACACACTACGCTACAACGCCCTTTTATGTGTATTGTCTGCTGTGCATATTTGGATTTCTTTAAAACGTGCCGTCTTATGCTGAAATGCCCGGTCCCAGGCTTACTGTGTGGTGATTTGATTTAACACATTGAAATACGCTGCCTTGAGATGAACAAATAAAGCCACCAACCGTATGTCGTATTGTGATTCTATTAGGTGGTGCTGGAATGAGTCCTAAAAGACAGAAATGAGTCATTTTGTTCCCACAGGAGGAACGTTTTTTCGTCCAAATTTGAAATTAAATTATTTTTCTAAATAATATTTTTTATTTTTGATGATAACCTATTTTCTTTTACTATAGGTTTACACGTCTGGACTAAAGCACCCCTCAGTTATTGGAAACGTTTGGCTCACTTGCGTCGGGAACAGACTGACGCACCAACCATTGAAACCTAACTGTGCAATTGCTTTAATAGCCTTCTAATAACACTGCTTTTATGAAACCGTGCAGGAATACAATGTTTAAACAGAACAAATAGACATGAACAAGACCCTGCATTCAAATGTTGATTACAAATTGAAATGTCAACTCTGTGAATTGACCTTGGAAATATTCTGTACAACGTGATATTTAAAGACATATTAGGGCGCTTCTGGCTCTATTGAAGCCTATAATCTTTTATTGTTATCTGGCTGTTGTTTTTCAGGCCTGTCGGCTGCTCTTTGAAAGGTGTGCGTCAGACTAATAAGCATCTTATGGGGAGAGGGGGTGTGAATCTGTCAAACGGAGCCATCACATGGTCAAAATGTAAACGGGATCTACAATCCCATTATATAATAATTATGTAGCACGTAAACATGCAATCAGCACAACTTAAAATGAATGAATGTATTGAAATACAACGGCATTTCTTAATAATTTGTGTCTCCACCACAGGATGAGAAGAACCAGGTGTTAACAACGTACGTATGGTACAGACAGGTAAGACCAACATGTGCATTAATCCACTAGCAAATATTTGACCCATTGAACCAATATGTTACGATTATAACCGCAAACCGTCATTTCTGATTTCATTTGTACATTCCTCTTCATTCCTTCGGCCCGATATCTTTGTGCACACTTAAAATAATGCTGCTGCTGCTGCTGCAAAAAATCCATATCTGATAATGGCTAATTTAGCCGCTTCCTTTAACCGCTTTAGGCATGGACGGATGAATTCCTGGTGTGGAACCCAGAAGACTTTGACGAAGTCAAACAAGTGTCCATACCCACAGCCAACGTGTGGGTGCCTGACATCCTCATCAACGAGTTGTAAGAACCTCCTCCGTTTCCCCCGCCCTCCTCCCTTTTCAGTATCTGTCTTTGCTCCGCCAACGGGGTTACCGCGGAAACGCTTGTCTCTTTATCACGCGCAGCGTCGACGTGGGGAAGTCCCCGGACATCCCTTACGTGTACGTGACCCACGACGGCCTGGTGCGCAACTACAAGCCCATCCAGGTGGTCACGGCCTGCACGCTCAACATCTACAACTTCCCCTTCGACGTCCAGAAATGCAGCCTCACCTTCCAGAGCTGGCTGCACACCAGTAAGGCGACCGAGCGAAGGGCGAAGGGCGAAGGGCGACTTGCTGCCGCGGCCCCCTCTTTTCGCGGCTGCTCTCTAAACGTTGTGTTTCGATATATCCTGCAGTTGACGACATCAACATCACCCTGATGCGAAGCCCTGAGGAGCTCAGGGAGGACAAGAGCGTCTTCATGAACCAGGGAGAGTGGGAGCTGCTGCACATTCTGTCCAACTACAAGATCTTCAGTGTGGACAACGACGACTATTATGCCGAGATGAAGTTCCATGTGAGCATTTGAAATCAGGATGCGTGTGTGTAGCGTTACATATTAGTTTTGCAGACAGACTGCTGGGATTAGACAATTCATTATGATCTACTGGGCGGATGGATACATTTGTATGTTTATAACTCAGATCGTGTCACAGCAGACATTTTGTCCTGATTTAAAATCCTTTTTCCCAGGTGGTGATCCGGCGGCGGCCGTTGTTCTACACTGTGAACTTGCTGCTGCCCAGCATCTTCTTGATGGTGATGGACATTGTGGGTTTCTATCTGCCGCCAGACAGCGGAGAGAGGGTTTCCTTCAAGATCACTCTGCTGCTGGGCTACTCTGTCTTTCTCATCATTGTATCCGACACTCTGCCTGCCACTGCCATAGGAACCCCTCTGATAGGTGACCCAGGTTTATTACTGCTTCCCAGTGGTTTAAATTCAGAAAATGACATATTTTAAATAGCTTATTTTAAGATATTAAGTACTCTGCCAGTCATGCAAAAAAAAAAGGCCTGAAGCTGCACTGAAGGTCAAATCAACCACTCATTTCAGGATTTTTAAGGGCTGGAGATGATCCCAGCATCAATTGGGTGGAAGGCAGGGTCTTCAACAGGACAACACTTTAATTCATGCTCAATCCAACTTATTATTGATGGAAGGTTAACGCGCATTGCAAACTCCAAAAAATAGCTCAACCTCCTTCCTATTGAAATGCAGCAATTTAGAAATGTAAAGTATCGAGCAATATTCTACCGCTGTACCTGCTTCTGTAGAACATCTGTGAGGGGGATCCTCATCACACGCCTCGTCTCTCTCCACCGGTGCTCTAGGTGTTTACTTCGTGGTCTGCATGGCCCTGCTGGTGATCAGCCTGACAGAAACCGTCCTCATTGTGCGTCTGGTCCACAAGCAGGACCTGCAGCCCCCCGTGCCTCAGTGGGTCAAGTACTTGGTGCTGGAAAGAGCTCCGGTCCTCTTCTGCATCCACAAGAAGCACGGCCTGTGCCCCACGCTGTCCTCCCAGGGCACCGACCTGGAGCACCACAAGGACAACAGCTATGGGACCGGTAAGCAGGCGAAGGCATGCGCAGAAGCTGCCATCGATGGGTTTCACTCTGACGCCATCCGGCGAAGCTGGATTCAGGGTTTCATATCAAATGGTTAAATGGTAAAACGTTTGACCTGCCTGGATGGAACAAGTGAAACGTGTTGTCAGGGAGGATTTTTTTTTTCCAGATACGTCCAATGGTTCCTCAGGAGTCACATGAAAAACGTCCCGTTACATTTCCGTCCCGTTTTCGCAAATTTGTGCTCAGCTAAATGCACTTTCCAGTGGAAAGGCACGGTCGGTTGGACAATTAATCAGCAGCGGCGGAGCCGAAAGTAAAAAAGTCAATAAAGTGAAAAGGGTTTAAACCCCCCGTTCAATCAAGAATTACTTTGACATTTCTGTGGAGGTTTACTCTTCTAATTCCACTCGTAAAAAAAAACTCATTTAAAACTTTTACGCAAGTAAAATGAAGCCTTGTCTCGCCCCCCCCCCCTGCAGCTCAGTGCCCCCTCCACCACCACACCTGCGAGATCGGCCGAAGGCCCAGCCACCACGACCGAGAGGGCCGGCTCCTGGGCCTGGGCCTGGGCCTGCCGCCGTCCAGGGACCCCACCCCCCCCGTCATGGACAGCATCCTGCACGAGGTGACGGCCATACGCCACTTCCTGGAGAAGAGGGACAGGTGCCGCGAGGTGGCCAAGGAGTGGCTGCAGGTGGGCTACGTGCTGGACGTGCTGCTGTTCAGGGTCTACCTGGTGGCCGTGGTGGCCTACAGCATCACGCTGGGCACGCTGTGGTCGGTGTGGCAGGTGGCCTGAGCCCCGCCCCTGGGCCGCTGCGGACACAAGCTCGGCGGGTGGGTGTGGGTTGGGAGGGGGGGGGGGGGTGCGGCGCTGAACCCAACAGGCCAGTCGTTGGCTCTACGCCCCGCTTGGCTCAGTGCAACGAGCCCGGGGGAGAGGCATTCATCTGGTCTGGTGGGGGGGGGCCGATGTACAAAGGTCAAGTAACCAACTACCCCGACTAGTATTTATCACTATTATGAACATTTTAGCTTCGACCAGAGAGTTTTAAAGTTCTACGTTAAGAAGCATTAACAAGGATCACGGTAGCAGTAACGCAACAGCAGAGGATGAATATACAATCAGAAGAAAGATTAACAAAATAGTTAAACGTCAACAAATTAATCTGGCAAAAATATTGAGCGTTTTATATTTACTGAATTATGATAGAATAAATTTGAAAAAAAGAGCAACGGACCAGAAAGCACCAAATCAACCACTCACGGCGGTTTGGTCTGTTTGGGTTTCAGAAGTCTCAAAAAGGCTCATATTTTGGGGGGGGGGGTGTAATCAGCCAATTTAAAAACAAACATGTTACATATTGCCACATTATTCAGTGCCTTTAAAAACCTGGTAAAACCTGAGACGGCACCAGAACACGTTTTGATCAAAGTCAAACATGGAAATATCCACCATCAATGATACAGTTTGACAATGAAGAATGGACCGAGAGGCAGGCTGTTGAGGTGTGGGACCTTCGTATATTTTAAAGGTTTAACATTGCAGTGTACAACATCTACATCAATGAGTAAGGTATCTATCTATCTACATTGAACAATATATGAAAAATTGATGAGTAAATATAGTATTAGTAAGGTATACATGTATATATACACTCACCGGCCACTTTATTAGGTACACCTGTCCAACTGCTCGTTAACACTTAATTTCTAAGCAGCCAATCACATGGCGGCAACTCAGTGCATTTAGGCATGTAGACATTGTCAAGACAATCTCCTGCAGTTCAAACCGAGCATCAGTATGGGGAAGAAAGGTGATTTGAGTGACTTTGAACGTGGCATGATTGTTGGTGCCAGAAGGGCTGGTCTGAGTATTTCAGAAACTGCTAATCTACTGGGATTTTCACGCACAACCATCTCTAGGGTTTACAGAGAATGGTCCGAAAAAGAAAAAACATCCAGTGAGCGGCAGTTCTGTAGGCGGAAATGCCTTGTTGATGCCAGAGGTCAGAGGAGAATGGCCAGACTGGTTCGAGCTGATAGAAGGGCAACAGTGACTCAAATAACCACCCGTTACAACCAAGGTGGGCATAAGAGCATCTCTGAACGCACAGTACGTCGAACTTTGAGGCAGATGGGCTACAGCAGCAGAAGACCACACCGGGTGCCACTCCTTTCAGCTAAGAACAGGAAACTGAGGCTACAATTTGCACAAGCTCATTGAAATTGGACAATAGAAGATTGGAAAAACGTTGCCTGGTCTGATGAGTCTCGATTTCTGCTGCGACATTCGGATGGTAGGGTCAGAATTTGGCATCTACAACATGAAAGCATGGATCCATCCTGCCTTGTATCAACGGTTCAGGCTGGTGGTGGTGGTGTCATGGTGTGGGGAATATTTTCTTGGCACTCTTTGGGCCCCTTGGTACCAATTGAGCATCGTTGCAACGCCACAGCCTACCTGAGTATTGTTGCTGACCATGTCCATCCCTTTATGACCACAATGTACCCAACTTCTGATGGCTACTTTCAGCAGGATAATGCGCCATGTCATAAAGCTGGAATCATCTCAGACTGGTTTCTTGAACATGACAATGAGTTCGCTGTACTCAAATGGCCTCCACAATCACCAGATCTCAATCCAATAGAGCATCTTTGGGATGTGGTGGAACGGGAGATTCGCATCATGGATGTGCAGCCGACAAATCTGCGGCAACTGTGTGATGCCATCATGTCAATATGGACCAAACTCCCTGAGGAATGCTTCCAGCACCTTGTTGAATCTATGCCACGAAGAATTGAGGCAGTTCTGAAGGCAAAAGGGGGTCCAACCCGTTACTAGCATGGGGTACCTAATAAAGTGGCCGGTGAGTGTATATATATATATATAAACATACATACTTATACAGATGTATTATTACGCCTATTATTATTGTGTAAAATGGTGGAAACTTCTTCTAATATAGTCAATATAATGTTTAACGTCACTGTCTCACTTCATGTAATAAAATCTGTCCAAACACACTGCTAATGTTGAACAGGACCTGAATAATGTGCCTCAACAACAGATGTTTGCTATGTTTTTTTTTCTTTCATTTTATTGCAAAAAAAAATCATGTACCACTTTCACCTTACTTTTAATGACATACTGCTTTCGGACATAATTAAAGAAATAGGAAAATATGTGAATCACTAAACCAATACGTAAAATATTAAGACATCTCGGGAAAGTGCACCTAATTATGTTATTTCATTCTTCGTTTGAAAAAATATTTACTGCTTAATATTGAGTTTACTCTAAAGTGGCAGTTATTTCCTGAGAATTTTGAAATCCTAATTGTAACCCTGAAATAAGAAGTAGCTAAAATAAAACTATTTAATTAAATAATTAGCAGTATTTATGAAATGTTAATTTACAGTCAGGGAATTATTACTTTCACCTTGGTATGTGATTAGAATAATATGATTATTAATGATGAATACAGGAGGGTAAATTATTTCATATTTCATGTGCATTACTGTATGACGTGATTGACATCTGTCATGATCAATTGCTAAAATGATCACTAACAATGGCTAATATATTTAATTGTTTATTCTATGACTTAAATTGTTAAAATACCCATATAGACACATTGAGATAACTCCTGCAGTTCTTCCCAGCAGCCAGAGGAGGGCGCAATGCACACCTTGATCAATCATGACAATACTCAAGATTTTTAAAAAATGTGAAAGAAATTCAGTTTTAAAAAGCATTAAAAAGTGCAGCCGTGTTTCCCCATCACATTCGCCTCAGAAGATTCTGATGTCTCATGAATGTTGTTGCTATAGTTTTTTTTTTTTTTAATCCTCACACCGGGTAACATGCAGGGTCTGTTTTCAGATCAGTCTATCAATCAAAGATCTAAAGTGACTCAATCCAAACATCCCCCTCGAGATCTCTTTTTAAACTGGACTTAAATCCATTGTTTGCAAGAAGATTTCCACCCAATGAAAACATAACTATGCGAGAGGAAAAATATATCACTTAACCTAGAGATTTTGGATTCAGTCTGTTTTCTTCTTTGTAATAACAAGTTTGCAGTAATATCAACAGAGGGACCACAGATGTTTCAAAATATATGCAAACCTAAACTATAGCGGAACCTAATGCTGCTTCTTGTGACAACAGCATGCATCCATCTGTGTGTATTTACCACCCAGACTAGACCTTTGTATCAATACAATAGATAAATATGTTTAATAATGCATGGTTTTAAGAATATTGCGCATTCAGAACATCAAAAAAAAAGACACTCCTGGTACATAAACAATCGAACCTTTAGATATGTGGGTCAAAGATCAATGCTGAAGCCTCATGCTGCAACACAAAGGCCCTCCTCTGTTCATATTACCGCCCTGATGGACCATTCATCCCCCTTTCCTTCCTTTCCTTTTTCCTAAAACCCCTAAACAAGATCAGAGAAGTCACACTAAAGCAACAACTCCAACAAAACCATTCACAATGACTTTTTTGTCCTCTCATTTCCTGTTTTTCTTTGAAAAGTTTATATAGATGTATAAACAAATAACCACAGAGCTGCCATGTGTTATTGGTTCCAAAGACTTGGGAGCTAATGCATAAAGTGGAGAGCTGCCTCATTAGTTTCAAATACACTGAAGTCAAGATATGACCCTGTGTGCCAAAAGAGAGGAAATGAGCAAATACAGTGGTATTATTGGGACACTTTTGATGTCAGTGTTTGTAGGGTCCGTCATCTGGGGAGCCTGGAGGAAACTGCCCTGTTCACTATAATCCTTATGAATTATCCCCTGGGACTGTTCTCGGCAAATAGCCTCGCACTCTTTTAATAGTTTATTAATCTTCTTTGTGTACTGGTTGGATTGGAGCGCGACCTCATGCCTCTCGCATTGAGAAGGAACAATATCGCATGAGGTGTTAAATGTCTTCTTTCACAAGCTGTTGCACCACCCCCATCTGCTAAGTGACCTCCCACTGCACCACGCACTGTTCAATACCCCGTGTGTACATTGTTCTG